>NC_056745.1:1339491911-1339696911 GCF_019279795.1 Protopterus annectens
GAAAAAAAAAAAAAAAAAAAAAAAAAAATTACTTAACTAGCCAAAGCCAGAGGACACACATCTGCACAGGAAGCACAGCAAACAAGATCTGGGGGTTGGTTACAGGGCAGCAGGGCATCATGGGAGAAGGAGGAGCTAGAGCCTTGGATCTGTCTATTGAAGGCTGTCAGCTCCCTTGTCATGATAAATGATGACATGGATAACATCAATTGTGATGTATAATGTTTGCAACTGTGAGTGTGTCAGTGTGGTTTGTGATGTAAAATGCTTGCAACTGGGATTGTGTTGGTATGGTTTGTTTTCATTTATATAAATGTATGATTGTTTATATTATAAGTGATGGTTTAATAAAGATGTTTCTTATTTGAAAAAAAAAAGGGCAGGAATTCAATAATTTATGTAATGTTGCTTAGGTTATATGACATATAGCAATATACGTGAAGCATACTGTTTGTTAATTTAATTTTTAATACAGGTTGATTACTTTTGTATAATTGTAAATTGCCTACGTCTCACATAATTCAATAAAGGTGTTTCCCAAAAAAAAAAAAAAAAAAAAAAAAAAGAGGCAGCTGCACAAATGTTATCAATTGACACTCGAGATGTGGCCATGGATTTTGTAGAATGAGCTTTTGAGCTTTGATACGTCCAGACACAGGAAAACTTTTCAAGGAATAAACAAAGGAAATGCAATCTCATAGCCATTTAGCCAGTGTGGGTTTGGCAACTGCTGCCCCTCTTCTAACATCTGAGAAAGATATGAACTGTTAATCAGACTTCCTGAAAGATTTTGCCCTATCCAAATAAAAACACAATGGCCTATGAACCTCAAGGAGATGCAGTCAGTATGTATTCTCCCTTGTTTTGAAAAGTGGGAAAGAAAGACGGATTGATATTTTCTGTAGCAACTTTAGATAAAAATGATGGACTGGTCCTCAAAGATGCTCTGTCTTTGTGGAAAATTAGATAAGGGGTTTAAAGAGAAGGTTTGCAGTTCAGAAACTCTTTTTGTTGAAGTAATGGCTACAGAAAAGGCTGTTTTTCTGGAAAGGATCTTCAAATCTACCTTAGCTGCAGATTCAAAAGGGGGGAAGAACCAATGCCTGTAAAATCAAAGTTAGGTCCCAAGGCAGAGCTGGATCTTTGATTGGGGGACAAAGTAAAAAAAAAGTACCTCTAAGAAGAGCCTTGTATAGTTTTGACAAAGCTAAAGAGAAAAAAAATTTCTCCAATGTGAAAATTTGAAATAGCTGCCAAATGAACTTTTACAGTATAACAGCTGGCTCCATTTTGGAAAAGGAAGACCAGGAAATCCAGTACTACAGGAACACGAGCCATAAAGGGATCTATTAGATTTTAAGCCAAGATTGAGAATCTTTCCATTTGCTCTTGTAGATTTTCCTGGTAGATAATCTGTGGGAAGAAATCAAAATGCTTTGTACAGGGGATGAAAGCTTGGAATGGTCTAGCCATCATTGGAATTGGAGAAACCATGAGGTTAATTTTAGGCCTTGAAGATCTGGGTGAGTTGACCTGAGGGATAGGACAATAGATCTGGAAATGGTTTCAGTGCCCATGGAGAGCAAATCAGGTGAGACCAAAGAAAGGTGAACAAGATTTGGTGAGGCTAAAAGGAATCAATGGGGATTACATTGCTCTTCAACCATGAACTTTCTGAAGAAATTTGGGAATCGGGGCAAAGGGGGAATGCATAAAATATACTGGGGGGCCAAGCATGGACTACAGTATCTCTTGGCGACTATCCCGGAGGGGCAATTATGGCAAAGAACCTGCTGCATATGTTGTTGAGGGGGGAAGCAGAGAGATTGCAAGGCTGACCCCATTTAAGGAAGATCATGTTTGCCACTGACTGATTTACAGACCACTTGTTTGGCATCAGTAAAACTTTGCTGAGCCTGTCTGCTAGAATGTTGTATTCCCCAGGAATGTGTGTTGCAGTTAGAAAGCCGTTGGTAGACATCGCCCATTGCCACACTCTCTCCCCCTTGCTTGTTGATGGACCGCACTACAGACATATTCTCTCTGTCTGGATCGCAATAGTCCCTAGAGGGAGAAAGCTGTGTAGCATCTGCAATGCTAGAAGGACCACTCTCATCTCAAGGACGCTGATATGCAAGTTGGTCTCCTGAGAAGTTCACATGCCTTGGACTGTCTGTCCCAAAAACTGCCCCCCAACTCCATCTCGGAGGCATCCTTGATCAGCATGGTGCTTGATGGGTGAAAACAAAGGGGCATCCTTGGCTGACTTCGGAGGAATGAAGCCACCAACACAGACAGTCACTGTATAAATGTAAAAGCTTGATCGGCTGGTTCAGTGGGTGATAGGGTAAAGACCATTGGACTGATAACGTCCACTGTAGGACTCTCATGTGCAGGCGTGCTGTAGGTAATAGAGTTATCATGGCAGCTACTGAGCCTAATGCCCCGAGCACTAATTTTGCTGGTGGGGCAGGAATTGCTAGGATCTGCAAAATATGCAGTCTCAGGTTCAACACACTGTCTGGAGGAAGGTAACCATAGTTTTGGTTGTGTCCAAACATGCTCCAATAAAGTCGATCAGTTGAACGGGTAGGTATGGATTTCTGCATTTCGACAGTTATGCCGAGCGTGGGAGCTAGATGCAACAGGCAGTCCCTGGCTTGGATGAGTAAGTGCCTGGTCAAAGTGTTTAGTAGCCAGTTGTCCAGACAAGGAAACACATGGAATCCCTGCAGTCTGATATGAGCTGCAACTACTTCCATGCATCTGGTGAACACACTGGGAGCTGTGGTGAGACCAAACAGGAGCACCCAGAATTGGTACTGACTGGCACCCAGCCTGAAGCAAAGATTCCGTCTGGAGCTCCTGTCCATTTTGATGTGGAAGTACATCCTTCAGGTCCATCAAGCACATCCAGTCATCCACCCTCAGAAGAGGTAAGATAGATTAGATCATGATCATTCTGAATTTCAAGTTCTTTACCGATTTGTTCACATATGTTAAATCCAAAATTCGCATTAGGGACTTGTCTTCTTTGGAACTAAAAAGAACCTTGAGTAAATGCCTGATCCAACTTGGTCAGAAGGGACCTCCTGAATGACTCTTTTGAAGCAGCTTTGAAATTTCTACAGCTGCTGCTTTCCTCTGATTGGGTGCCACATCAGTGAGGCAAGTCTTGGTTTGGGGAGATTTAAAAATGGAATGGAGTATCCTTTGGATACGATCCTTTGCACCCATTGGTCATTTATGATGGCTATCCAGGAATCTAGGTGCAAGGATAAGTATCCCCCCCCAACTGCCTCCAAAGCAGGGCAGTCGGGCAACCTTTTCAGGGGTGCTGGAAGGGTCTGTTCGAAAAAGAATCTAGAGACTCTTGATTTTGTGGGCCCCTTCTGCCCCAGGAGCAGTGTCTACTACTATAACTGTTTCCCCCTCTGCTCCTGGGGGAAAAGTCCCCCTGAGCTTCCTGAAAAGGACCTTGAGCTTCCTGAACCACAGTTTTCTTCCCACTGCACTGATTCCTGGAGAAGGATCTTTGTGGTATGGAAAAATGGATCCGGATGGCAGACAAGGTCTTTCCATCTTTCTTGCTATGGGAGAGTGCGTCTCTGACTGTGTGGCCTAACAATGAGAAACAATCAAAGGGTGCACTGACAAAGGATGCCTTGAAAAGTTTTCCAAAGTCACATGACCGCATCAGCAAAATCACACAACCACATCAAGGCATGACACCTAACGGCAGCCCATGAGGTGCCGTCTGTAGCGTGGGAAATCAACCTCATGGATGAGTTGGATATTGATTGAAGAGTGGCTATTCAGGAGGAAAAGGTCTTCTGTTCCTCAGCAGACATGGACTCAAGGACCGAGTTAGATAATTCCTTGATTAAGTCTCTCTGTAGCCTGGTAAAGTGAGGTAAATAGTTTAGTGCCTGCAAAGCAAACATAGCCAAAGTGTGAACTCTCTTTTCAAATCTGTCCAAAGCCCTAAACTCCCTTAGGGGATGGACAATGGAACTTTCCTGAGCCAGCTCTTTTTGGTGGCTGCGCAACGACTGCTTCTACTGGGACCCCCTCAGTCCAGTGCACTATGTCTAAGGGGCACTGAGCATCTTATCCATCCTCTTGGGTATGGGCTTTACAGTGTCCTGCTCCTTCCATGCCCTGGTAGATACCAAGTCAATAAATGGATCTGCAGGGAAGGGCACCTGGGATGTAGACAGACCAGTGCCAAAAGCCTCCAAAAGCATTGTCTCCTCTGGGTTAGGGTTTTGGGAGGACCATCCACCTTTTTGACAGAGGATCTCCAAGATGTCTGCAAAGCAGACATAGTCAGGTGGAGATCTAAGGGACCCCCTCCCCTTCCTCGAAGTCAGTGTAAGTAGTGACCGATTCTTGGGGGGAATCCAAGTGTCTCCTTTTACACGTCTGAGACCCCTCCTCGGTAAGGTGCTCCAGGGAAGTATCAGAAGAAATTTGGGGTTCCGCAGTTGGAAAGGGTTGGAGGCTTTCCAGGACTGGCTGTTGCAGTGGTAAACATGAGGTCTCAGTCACAGATTCCACGGAGGTGGTGAGAGGACCCTCTCCACCACCTCAAAGGCAAACGGACTATGAGGACCCAAGAGTTGTCCCTCTGGAGCCAAAGTTGTCGGAGCAGACTTCTCCAGAGCTCACACAATCCTCGTCTCCGAAGGGGGAGTTGGCACTGAGCTGTCAAACACTGAAGCTCCAAGGGGAAGCAACAGCTCCAAAAACTTTGGAATCAAATTAGGCCCCCCGGACTCAATATCTAAGCTTTGGCTTCGAGATGCATTGGGAGCCGAGCACGTCAGGAAGGTAATTCAGACTTGAAGTAACAACTACAACTGGATCCGATGTCTTGGTTCTTGGGGCCATCGAATATGACAACTCCAAAGCAGGAGGTCAGATCGGACAATGTGCTGGGGGGGGGGGGTGTCTGCTCACGGATCCAGAAGAGGACGGAGCTGGCAAAACTCCCATCTAGATCTGTATCTTGAGAAACTTCCTCATTAGTCTATCCACCTCATGATCAGACAGGCTCCAGGAAGACCTGACAGAAGAGGATGCTGATGGTGGCCTGGACACTCTTTTGGGAGAGGCCTCCGTGAGAAGATACCTCTGCGCCAATGCATCTGGCTCTGAACTGACAGGGGGAGCTGGGGGGAGGGGGGCAAAGAGGGAGAGACTAGCACTGTTAGATCTAAAGTTATCGGATCTGAGGTTTTTGGAGCCTTTTTCTGTGGCTCAGGAGGAGGATATCTGAGAGGAATGCTTTCTATGTTTCCTGGCCTCCTCTTGTTTCTTGGTGGGATTTGATCAACTGAAATAGAAGGTACAGAAGGAGTAGGAAGCAATCCCTTTAAGATGAGTTCATTCCTATGGTCCGCCAGCACCCACGGATTGGAACCTTCACAAATCCCACAAAAACTGTTCAGGTGCACTGGGCCTAGACAGTAAATGCACTCCCTGTGGGCATCAGATAAGGGTATCTTGTGCCCACCGGAAGTGCATTTCTTAAAGCCCAAAGGTTTATCTGACTTTTCAGCCATGATAAACCAACAAGAAAACAGTCTAACCTACTACAGAAAGAAGAAAAGGAGGAGAGAGAAAGGACCATACAGAAGAATGCAGGAAAGTCTAGCTAGACTAAAAACAATATTTTCCCCACAAATTTAAGAGATAACTGTAAAAAAGAGAGGAGTGGATAGTAAGACATGGCAAGGAAAAAACACGGCTCAAGGCCAACTTGCGTTTTTTTTTTTTTTTTTTTTACGAAAAATTTTAACAGGAGCTCTAGAGCAGCAGAACCTCAATATTTGTCAGACAAGTGGCAAACGAGATCTAAGGTAATCAGGGAGCATGAGGCATTATGGGATGGAGAATCCTAAGTTTGTAAAGCTACCGAGTCAGATTAGAGGGTTGGATCCAAAACCCACAGGTCGAGGAACGAATGAAAATGACATCAGATCTATTAAAAAATTATACAGGAAAACATCCACTTACTTAAAAATGAATAATAATGTCCCGATCAATTTACAAATCACTAGAGGTATTAAACGGATGTCCTATGTCCACTTTTCTTATAGCCTTTTGCAACTTGCACAATACCAACGTCTGATACATCAATATTTGTTAATAAAAAGAAGCACAGCACTACTGAATATGCAGATAACTTGGTATTAATTACTAGCCATTAGCATACTGATATTCTTAAAATGAATGTGGTCTTTGAGAAATGTAAGACTATAGAAGAATATCTGATTAACTACTCTAAACCTGAACATCTCCCATTGTATAACACCTATTTAGCCATGAGGCTAAGACTAGTACATGCCATTGCCAACAACTTTTAATTTTTAGGACTATACTATTCAAAGAATTACAAATATATTTTGGACAAACTAGATGCTTATTACTGTTAGCTGAGGATGAAAGTAACAAGTAATAGATTTTTTTCATTAGTAGGGACAGTAAAGCCTATTTAAACAGTGATACTTTCTATTATATCCTTTGCAGAATCCACTTTCACCTCCTACTTTGAAGTGGTACAGTAAAATGAGGAGAAATTTTCTGACGTTCATGTGGCAAGAGGGTTCTCCTAGGACATCTTTATGTACAGAATGATTTTTCATTGCAATAGTTCTATTTTAAGCTCTTTACCTAAATCAGTTTGCTAATCCTTTTTATAGTTATTTATACTAAATAAAGATGACTTGCTAACATTGAGTATGTTCAAATTTCTTGGGAGAGTCATATAACAAGTATTTTGTCTATTGCGTTACATAACTTATGTTAACTTTACAAATAAAACATAGGAAAAAGTTAAAGGAACTAACAGTTTGTGGTAAGAAAATACATTTGCATCAAAATATTATATCTTTTCTGGGAATCCCCCACCCCCCTTAAAAAATAAATCTGTTGGGTAAACAGACAAATTTCTACTGTATATAATATTATTTCATCCTCTGATTTAGTGAAGAGCAAAGGCAAATTAATGTGAAAAGAGTAAAAATACTGCACAAGTCTGTATGCAATGCTTCTATACAGTATAACACATTGTATGGGATTCACTTTTCTCCCTGCAGGCTTTTTTTAATTACATTTTACAGTTGCATTGAAATGTTGACACTGCAAATGTGAAAAAGCTAATTTATTTTGCTGTTTAAGGAAATGTGAACAGGTAATGACATACTGAGTGCAAACAACATGGATTAAGATTTTGATCAATAAAGACATACACATGGATCTTAAAATTACACTGCTGGACAAGGCACACACGTATGATTATAAAGTAACACTTCAGATAGTATTGGCTACTATAGTAACGGAGACTGGTTCTGAATAACTGGAAAAAGCACATCACTAACATTAATGAATTTAAATGGATGGTGGTCTGTGATCAGCCAATGGGGATCTGAAGTTACTGTCTCCTAAATTTTATTTCTCTTTTTTATCTTTGCTTATGCTGTCTTCAATATTTTTATGCTTATGTAATACAATTACATAAATAATAAAAAAAGAATGCTCAAAATGTTAAAAAACAGAAATAAATGGAATTTGTAGGAACAATACAAGCACAACAATATTCAGGAAGAGGAGTGAGGTTTAAGAAAAGGCAGGAATTGTGCAACATTTGTAATGCTGGAGTTTATGACAGTAACTGTAAAAAAAGAAAGCACACATGTAATGTAAAATGCATGACAAAATGTTATGATTTGATTTATTCTCTGTTAATGTGTATCTGCCTATGTATTAAGTGATAATTTAAAAAAAGGTGTTTAAAAAATTCTGAACAAACCCAAAATAATGAGGGGAGAAGCTTGCAGTGCTCCTGTGCCTCTTTTCTGAACAAAGAACACATGTTGTTTTATCCTTAGCAAGTTATAGCCCATATAGCTACAGTTACTGCAACAGTGATCAGTAAGATGAATATTTTGAATACTGTAAGAAGCATGGTTCAAAAGAAAGTATATTCATCTTTTCAGTCTCAGTTGTCATCTCATCAAGGTGGCACCAGTTTCTTTTGAGGGCTTAAGGTGCAACAAACCTATAAGAAACTGCTTAAACTCTCACTTGAAAGACAAGAGAGGGGCAAAAGAAAGGCATACAGTTATGACATTAAGAATTTACCTTCATGGAGGCACAAAAAAGACTAATTTGGGAAAATGCATGCTAAACAATTGCAAAATCAGTGGTACGTCAGACTCCAGACATAAAATGCATTTGGCACTGCAACAGATGGAAACCATTCGCCAGCTGGATACACATGATTTCCTGGTAACCTGAAGAATGGGCAGTACCTCCTTCTAAAAATGGACCTTAAGGCATATTAAGCAGATATATACTGTACAATCAACCTAAGGATGGCAAATCTATATTGTACCAGAGACTCTTCCTCCTCAGCCAGGACAGTACACAACCACACAAGAAGCACTGCACCCCCTCCACCCAGCTAATAACTGAAAGTACAGCTGTGTTAGGGATTTATCATAAATGTAGATAATCAAGTAAATTCACTGTTTTAGACCTCACACTTCCAGTATCTTGTAAGCCAGTAGCCCACAGCCAGTCCAATTACCTGAAGCCTCCCCCTCCAGGATTCAGCTGACACCCTACTACCAAAGGTGCAGGCACGTTGGTGGTATTAGGGGTGCATCAGATGATTCCATCTTCAGACCTTTCTTGTTGTGCAGTGCTTTTAAATGTATGATTTTCATATCACTCAGTCTGCTAGTTGGCCTATTTCCAGAAGCCAGATTTGCACCCCATAAGGGATTATTTTTCCTTATCTAATTACCTGCTTGACTATTTGGGTCATGTCTTACACTGAATCCCATTTGGAGTGTTTTGCTTGAAGTCAATAATTATGCAGTGTGCGGGAATTAAATTCCTTAAAAGCATTTCCCTACTACATGTTTGCGCTGCCTCAGCCCAAAGCATGAAGAGGATTCTTATACACATTGTGTCTGTACTGTGCTTCTTTCACCCAAAGGACAATTTGCATAAGGTGTCAATCTTTCTAGGAGTCTGCATCCAAAAAATGGGAGCGTGCCTTGGTGTATGCCAATATGCCTAAGCCTCCAAAAGTCTCCCACCTACAAAAAAAAAAAAAAAAAAAAGAAAATAACAAAAGGGGAAGCATTGGGAAACAAAACAATGTCTCTCATGACATTTGTTTCCCTGGGTCTGGCAGCCCCGTATGGAGACAGCTTTTTTTAAAAGCCCCTATCCACAGTCACACCATTACCAGCAAACTGCAAGTTACACTTAGTGATTGCTCTAATGATACAGACCAGAGGACAACTTCTTAAATTAGTCATATCTAGGTATTTGTCTATTAGAAGATTCATTACCTTAGAAACAGCAATGATATTTTTAACACAACAAAATGCATCTCATTTTACTCTAATATTTAAAAACAAAACAGAAAAACACAGGAGATTCTAAACTGCATTCATAACCCTTTGCTTCTTCCAGCCACATCAGATACATCTAAGTTCTATTACACTAAAACAAGAAACAAGCTGGACAGAAATTAATTATGTCCATCAAAAATTAAAGGCTCCAGAAGCAAGGTATTTTAAGCTACTTCAGTACGTAGCAATAAAAATATGGTGGAACTTGAATACGACACTGGACCAATGCTCACAAGCTCCCATATGCAAACAATCTCCTACATCACAAAGGTGCATCAGCAAAGATGCTGAACTTGATGAACTGAGACACTCCATACAATCGATGACAACATAAATACACACCAATAGCAGGTCCAGATGGCACCATGCATTTCTTCTCAGCTTTAACTGCAGGCGGAGCATTCTGAAGCTTAGCTGTTGCCTGGTCAATAATCCACTGAACCACTCCTTCATCCAAGTGGGGAAATGGCTTTTGATGTAATTGCATATGAGAACCATTTGTAGGTTGATGGACTTTATGCATTGTTACAGCAGGGTAGGGGTTTTCCTATTAAAAGGAAGAAAGGTCAGAAAATTTAATACAACAATATTTAATGGAAAGAACAGTAATAATACAGTCTCAGACAAAAAGTAAGCAGCAACAGCATCTGTAAAATTAATCATAGACAAAAACTATAAAAACTGATTAATTTACACAACAAAGTTTTTCATCACTGTCAAGTATGGCATTCTGAAAAATAACACCAAAATACTTGTCTGGAGACCGTGCTCACTCTGAGGACAAGGACAATGTGAACTGGGGTAATTAGTAATGAAAAATACATATTAAAACAGCCATAACTTATGAAAAAAGGAGAAAAAAAAACATGCAAGGGCTGCTCTGGTTCACTGTTGTGCGTTTTTCTTTTATGTAATTAGTAATTAATTAGATTTGACACGCAAACTGTAAAGAATGAACTAAAATTTGCAGTAAGCTCAAAAAGACTAAAATGCTAACTTTTGTGCAAGAGGAGAACATTTACATTCCTAACTTGTACATCAAATTTCAAGACTAAACAAACATGAGTATTCAAAAGGCTTAAACAAAAAATGGAATGAGAAAGCGTAATTGTGAGTGGAAATCTTACAAAAACAGTTAAGTACAGAATGACTTCAGAAGATCTTATTACCTATGAAAGAGAAATCTAATGAAATGAAACAGATCAGCCTAAGAAAAAAATAATAACCTCAGATTTTTTTTAATAATCACAATTTTCAATTAAAACATACAAGAAAATGGTCAAATTCAAACAACCCAAGAGGCATAACCTAAGATGGGGTGAAGGGGACAGCCACACTGAGCACAAAGTGTCAGGTGTAATTTTCGGCACATACCGATCAGTCTTTAGTGCACTACCAGCATGCAGAACTTAATAGGTTCATTGGAAAATGCTAGGCTAGTTACCCTTGTTGTCCATTTTAAGCCTAGCCAATTTCCCTTTTTGTGCACAAATTGACCAATCCCATTTGTTTAGGGATTGGCCTTACCCATCCCATACCATGGTTGATAATTGTATATTACCTCTAATGAGAATAACTGGAATCACACCATAACCAATTTGATGGGACCCATACATGAGTGAGCTTCCTCTGTCCATTACTAGTACAGTCGGAAGTCCTGGGGTAAATTTTCTGCTTCTCATCCACAGATCCAAGTTAAGCTTGGATATGGACAGGGATGAACTTTGTATAAATGGGGAATATCTCACAAAGCAGAGGTGTCCTCTGTGAGATATAGCAGGCCCTCCAAACCATTCTGTTGATGCTGCAGAAGTTTAGATCCCTAGACCAAGTACTTATTATGCCATTTAATTTGTTGACGTGAAGTAAATCCATCAGTACTGGGTCAGAAGAAGGTTTGTATGCCAGACACAGGTCGCCTCTTAGTAGTCAGTAGAATACCAAGTATAGTGACTAGGCTTTGAGCTGGTCAATGTGGGACATGTTATTTAGGTCTTGTACCTTTTACCTTTTTAGTAAGGTACCTCTGCATGTGTTTCAGTTGTTGCATGTGTCTGGAATGACATGCCAAAGGGGGCATTACATTCAATGATTGGCCTAATGAGGGGTGAGTAAAAGGGAACAGTGACATACCTAGATCTAGAAAAAAATCCCTTAGTTTATAACCTGTGCAATACAGAAGGGCTTTCCTCAACCAACTGACACGTTGGTCAAAGTCCACAAAAGTTCCTAAATCCCGAACTGGGTCAACTCTTAGGGGCATATATTTAATGTGGTAGTTCCCTGGTACAGACTACTTCCCAAAGGTTAGAATAATGCATTTTTTTGGCATTTAGTTTCAGTCCGTGATTTTGGCACCAGTTACTTATTTGGGACTTTCTTGCAGAATGGCTAAGTCATTTGGGGATTCAATGACTACTCCTAGCCTGCAGTCATCTGCAAACTTAGTCAGCCAGAACCAATTGGTATTGGTTTTTACTGCAGAAAAGTAGATGCCAAGTAGGAGAGGATCCAGCTCAGAATCCTGGTGGACTCCACTGGTGACTAGTCTCTTTGTGGATGTAACTTTGCCTATTTTGATTTCCTGCATCCTGTTAGCCAGATGGCAATCTAGCAGGTGACATAGGGGTTTATTCCCAGTTTATTTAGCTTTCCTGCTATGCCTGAGTGGGGAACTGTGTCAAAAGCTTTGGCCAGCTCAAGGAATGTACCATTTTGCCTTCATCCATTGCTTTAGAAACCTTTTCAAAAAAATCTACCAGGGTGAGCACGCATGACCTGTTCTTAATGAATCTAAACTGAGATGGGTCCATTGTTTGGAGGTTCCCTATGTCCTGACTGATTAGTTCCATGAAACGTCTTTCCATGGCTTTGCATGTGAGGCTGGTCAGTCTTGTGATCTGCAATTGCGTGGGTATGTGGAAGGTCTTCCCTTATGCAGAGGAATGACTGTAGCTGTTCTCCATTTGCTAGGTACAAAACCTGTATGGAAGCTGATGTTAAACAGTGTTTTTAGATGTGTGGCTAAATCGTGCTTCATGCTATTTAAAACGTATCCAGGGATATCGTCAGGACCCACTGATGCAGTATTTTAAAGCTTTTGCTAGCACTCTTAGGACTTTATCTTGTGTGACAGCTGGAGGTGAGCCAGTTTCAGGTACACCATTTTTTTTTTTTTTAAGCAAGAAACATCTTTGCTAAACTACGCATATGCAATCATACATTTATATAAAAGAAAACAAACCATACTGACATTTTTTAGTTGCAGACATTATATATCACTTATAATCTATTCAGCCATTGTCAATTAAACATTATATAGCTCATTCAAATCCTGCCTCCTTTAAACCTCATTCTTCCTCCAAAACAATATTCTGCATGCATTCTTCCCACAATTCCCAATTTTTTTGCAATGTAATTTGCTCCTACCCTTTTCTAAAGATCCTGCTTCCAGTTGTTTTACCTCCGTTACTATAGTTACTAATTCTAGTACAGTTGATTTAGACTGATTTCTATTTTCTAATAGTTGCTCTTTTGGCAGCTACCATAATTAGAGTCAGTAAGGCCTTACTATGTCTAGCCAAGTCCCATTCTGTATCGTACCTCCAAAAAAAATAAATAAATAATTTCCTTACTCTATACCATTCTGAGAGAGTAGTCTGCAGGGAATTTTTAAAATCTGCCAACTCATTACACTCCCAAAAACTATGTTCCCAATTACTACTTTCTCTGCCATCACACCTCCAACATTTCTTGTCAACCTGAGGAAAAATTCTTTGGAGACTACTTGGGGTATAAAAATACCCAAGTAAACACTTCCAAGTTGTTGTTGCTGTGTCTTTCAGTTTTTTCCGGTTAGGGGTCGCCACAGCGGAACTCCGGTCCGTTAATGATTGGCAGCAGATTTTTACAGGCCGAGTTGCTGGCCCTGACGCATTACCTTCAATGAAGGTACGCCCATTCACGCATGTCTCCACACAGAAGACGCTCTAGCTGAGAATCGAACAGGACAACGTCTTGTTGTGAGGCGACAACGCTACCACAGCACCACCACCACTGCAGTTCCAAGTAAAGATCCTAAATCTCCTAGACTTTATTGCATATTTCGGAGTCATACACATAGCCCTCCCTTACTGTTTCTTTGTGAATTGCTTATCCAGTCTCTATTCCCAATCCTTTCTAACCTCCTCTGCTTGATTCTTATACTCATAATGCAGCATTTTATATGCTCTAATAATAATTTTTAAAGGAAGCTTCTGTTCTAGATTCTACTAAAAAATCTACCAGTGCTGGTCTTTCACTTAGGATCCTCCTATTTCTTTTCTCTTTGCCTATACTCTGATACCAGTCCTAGGACAGGGAAGGCAATCTGTAGCCTGCACGCCAAATAAATTCTTGGCCTCTTCCCATTCTATTACCTTTCCCTCTCTAATTACTTGCTCCCAATAGCTTGGTTCCTTAGCCAGTTTTCTCCAGTAAACTCCAGCCCCCTCTTGTGTGTAGCCCTAACTGTAGGTATCCTTAATCGTCAGAATCTTTCTCCATTCCTATGTTGGGTTAGTTCTTAGAATACTTTCTGCTACTTTATGAATATAATATTCTGTATGATTATTTTTATTCTCCTTAAGAATCTGCATCCAAAATCCCAGTCTCTCCTTGTTTCTTGAGCTTCTCACCTGTTTCAGTATCCTTTTTACTATAAATTATGAATTTCTGCTTGTGCTATGTATAGCAGCCTTAACTGTGCAGCTCTTAAATACCGCTTCAAATCAGGTAATCCCAAATCACCTTGTTCTACTGGAAAGATCAGTTTATCTCACTTGACCCTTGCTGTCTTCCCCTCCCAGACAGAATTCTTTAACTCTTTATTGCTATCCACAACTTCTCTTCTGATTGATAAGAACATGCCTGGGCGATGCATAAATCTGAAGGGAATAAAAACATTTTCACTGCTTGTACCTTGCTATTTATTATCCATAAAACAGAGCTTCCAATTTCTCAGTTTTTGTATTATCTTTTGTTTAGTTTCTTCTCACACACCGTTAGCTGCCATAACAAAATCATTTTTAATCCATACTCCTAAGTACTTCATTTTATCATGTCCCCAAACATATGGGTATTGCTGAACCAATCAGTGTGTGGGTACATAGTTTACAGCTACTGGCTTTGTTTTATCTTCATTCATTTTGTATCCCAAAAAGACTTGAAACTGTCTCAAAATGTTCTAAAACACTGACATGTCTTTATTGTTTTTTTCAGGTATAAAATATCTGCAAACAAAGTCAGCTTTTCGTGACTACCATACCAATTATATACTTGAAATTCTGAGTCACTTATTTTCTTTGCCAATGGTCCTAAATATAATGCAAATAAGAAAGGGGAAAGAGGATACCCCTGCCTCGTTCTTCTGCTCAAACAGAACTCATCAGGCAGGAACCCACCCACGCTAGGTTTTGCCTCTGGTCCTTCATACATCCTCCTAAGTTTCAGGTATATCTTGAGGGACAGACAGAGCAGCGAGAGGTATAAAAATAGAGCCTTATTAGCCAGTAGGTTCGCTAAATTTTCAGCCTCAGTGCAGGTAACATCGTTTACAATCAGTTCAGTGCAATGCTACGTTGTACTTTTGAGATTATGAACATGACTAAAAAATGCCTTGTGATTGCATTTGGCTTGGGTAACTATTTTAGCCTTAAACTTGGCTTTGGTGGAACTTAATTAAGGTCCTGAGTTGTTTATTTCAGTGTTGAAGGCTTCAACATTCTGGGAATTACTCGTCTTACTTTTCACCAAAAGTTCTATTCCACTTATTATAAATTTGTTGATATCATGATTCCACCATGTGGATTTGTTTCTGGGGTTTGCCCTACACTTGTTCCTATGGGATACAGCTACATCTATGCAGCTGTTTACATGCTGGTACAATGTGGTGGTGTACACTTCTGTATATTCTGCATTGTTAACGGAGTTTGATGGGGATTTGAAGCTAGCTGGTGTATCAGTTAGGAGTAGGGTAGTTAGTTTTAAAGAAATTTCTAAAGGTATCATGGATGGAAGGGATTTCTGGTTTCAATTTTATTTTGAAGGAGACTGCTTTATGGTCAGATCTAACAAATGATGAAAATATGTAAGGGATGGTGCAAGATAACCCCATATTAGTAAGGACAAGATCCAAGATGTTATTCACTGCAAGTGGGTACTCCGAGATATGGTATCACAGTGATAAGCAGAAATGTGATTATACAATTCTATAAAATTTCACATATCCAGACAAGCAACCAATTTTAGACCACAAATGAGAATAATTAACAGTGACTGGAGAAACTACAGTGAGGATTTTCATGAGGACCACAAAGATCTTACAAAGAAATGCCACACCTTAAGGGAAGAGCCTTCTTATTCTGTCCAATGATTAGCCACAAAATCTCACCCAAAAAGAGATTAAATTTAGCAAAATATTCTCTTCCATCTGAGCTTACATGGATATCAACCAAAAGGTTGCACTACTTATGTTTATCTTATCACCTGATAACTTAAAAATTAAAAAAACAAAAAATATTAATTTTCTTCCCCAACAAATGCCAGACAGATTAAACAGATTTGCATGATTAAAAAACAAAGAAATATGAAAAGCACAGCACTATACTCTGCAGAGTCAATTTTGTTCACACCAACTAATTTGTGAGGAGTTATGAAGCAACATAAAATACTGGTGGTATGAATGTCAAAACAGGCAAGATTTTAAAATTACTACACACAATTGTTTCAACATATGGGTAATATTTTTTTTCTTTAATAAAGACAATGAGCGGTTTGAAGACTGTATCTTGTAGTACTGGAACTCTATCAGTTATACAAAAAAGAATGTTCGTACTCCAACCAAGACGAGATCAATTTAAGCTTATGAGTTTTGAAAGGGAAACTATGAATGCAATAAAAAAATGTTTAACATCAGGTTTTAAGGACAGAAGGTCAGGATTATATACTTCCCCAACAGCAAGATACTTCATTGAGAGACAACATATATAACATGAAAACAAGGTCAAACTTTAACTTTGAAAGCTGAAATAAACAAGCTACGCAGACAAAGCGAGACAAGATCAAGAAAAATAACTGAAGAAAATATATATATATATATATATATATATATATATATATATATATATATATATAAAGATTTTGAGTACAATAGGAAACCATTTTATAAATACATAGGGTGTGGAAGGAATAAAGACATACAAACTGAAAAACCGTGTATAGAGTCTGAAATGTGTTCTCAAACACAATACAGATACATTTACAAAATCTTATACAAACCAGTTTGGCTCCACAAAGGGGGCAATACATTGTTCTTTTAACATCTAGGTATCTTCAGATACAGAAAAAAAAATAGATTATATAGAAAAAGAACTTCTCAAATTGGACCCAAACAAAGCACAAGGAGGAGAGACGCTTACTAATAATGACCTGAGAACACTTCAGCATAAACTTCCAGTTCCATTACATCTGTTATTTACCAAATCATTTACGTATGGGAAGATTCATCAAGATTGAAGACATGCACTTGTTAAACCCATCTTTAAGGGGAAACAGGAATAGGACAAATCCAGTCATACAAACGCAAGTTTAACTTCCTGTTGTGGAAAAAACAATGGAGAAGATTATTTGGAATACATTATTGTCACAATTGTAAAGGTTGGGGCTTGAAACCATATATCAGCATGCATATACAGAAACTACAGCTATAACCACCTGAACCGTGATGTTCTACAATAATATAATAACAAGTATAAATGAAGAAGTGTGCTATGATGCAATTTATATGGACTTCACTTCAGCCTTTGACAGGGTCATGCACAAAACAATGATCAATAAATTAGAACTAAGTATTGATGTAATCTTTTTTTTTTTTTTTAGACACCTTTATTCAATTATCACTTAAGACACAGAAACATACAAATTAACAGAAACCAAATCAAAGCATATTAAAATTTTTTTCTATTTATATATATTACACGGTTGTGGATGAATGGATACATCATATGTTTTCTTTCTTTGTACAAATTGTATTTATTTCTATGCAATTTGCATCTTACGTTTCCTAAAGAGCCCTCTTCCAATTCTTTTATATATTTTACATATTCAGTACTTCAAACATAGCTGGTTTAGACTTAAGACACAGAAACATACAAATTAACAGAAACCAAATCAAAGCATATTAACATTTTTTTCTATTTATATATATTACACGGTTGTGGATGAATGGATACATCATATGTTTTCTTTCTTTGTAACAAATTGTATTTATTTCTATGCAATTTGCATCTTACGTTTCCTAAAGAGCCCTCTTCCAATTCTTTTATATATTTTACATATTCAGTACTTCAAACATAGCTGGTTTAGACTGATTTTCATTGTTCAGTAATTGCTTTCTGGCAGCCAACAGAATTAAAAATATAACAAGGCCTTCCTATGGCAGCCAACAGAATTAAACATAACAAGGCCTTCCCTATGCTTAGGCAATTCAGATCCTGTGTCCCAGCTCAAAAGAATCATTTTCTTAGTTATAGGAATTTGTTCACCTAATACTTCTGACAAAGTACGCTACAGAATGTTTAAAATCTGCCAACTCATTGCACTTCCAAAACATATGTTCCCAGTTACTTCTTCATTCCTCAATACACCTCCAATATTTGCTTTCTACTTGAGGAAGAATTCTTTTAACAATATTTGAGGTACAAAAATACCTATGCAAACACTTCCAAGCAAAACTCCTAAACCTTCTGAATTTTGTTACATACCTGGGTGTCATACGCAAGTCCTTACAATGTTCCCTTGTAAATTGTTTTTCCAGTCCCTCTTCTCACTCTTTTCTAACCTCTTCTGGTTGACTATTGCAAATACTGTTCAATATTCTATATGCCCTATAAATAATCCCTTTTTAACATCAGCTTCTAGTCTATACTCAACTAAAAGCTTTACCAGAGCAGGTCATTCACTTTGGATTCCCCCACCCGTTTCCCTTTGCCTATACTCTGATATCATTCCCTGGTAGGAAAGGCAGTCCATCATCTTGGCCTCATCTCACTCTATTACCTTTCCCACTCTGGTTATATGTTCCCAATATCTTGGTTCCTTTGCCAGTTTTCTCCAGTGAATTCCAGCCCTTTATTACTTATTTTCTGTATCCCTACATGCAGTCATCCCTATTGGCAAAACAGAATAGTACAGATCTGCAACTGTGGGACTCCACACATCTACTGACCTCACAAGACCAAAATGTAGTGAAAGTTTTGAAACACGAGGAGAATAAATCTAAGATGACCTTTCTGCTTAATTTAGCAGAAGCATATCGGCATCAAGCAGGAATGGAAATCAAACCAGAAGTAGATAAAAATCATGTAGCAACTGAATGTGCCAAAAAAACAAAAAGAAAGAATACAAGGTGAAGGACCAGATGAGAAGGCATGAAATGTGGAAAAAGCATAAATATAGTTCTAAGTATAGAAAACTTCTGGAAGACCCTCATGTTGATCAAGAACAAATTCAGGAATGGTTAAGGAGAGGCGAATTCAAACCAACAGACGAAAGGTTAATATTGGCGGCCCAAGACAGTGGATTATGTACACATTGGTTTACAAAGTCCACTGAACATGTGGGAGAAACAGACAAATGCAGGTTTTGTAAAACCAAAATGGAAACAGTCACACACCTCGTTGCTGGTTGTGACATACTAATGGCAGAAGGACTGTATACTGAAAGGCATAATAATGTGGCAAGACTGCTGCATTGGGGATTGTGCAAACATTATGGTATTGAAGTGGCTGAAAAACACTGGAAACATAAGTCACAAAGCATCATAGAAAATTATGAAGTTTATATCACATGGGATCACCCATAACCAACAGTTCAAAAGACAGATACTAGAAAACCGGATATAGTGGTCCAAGAAAAGAAGACAAAAGTAGCACTGATCATTGAAATCGCCACACTCAGTGATTACAGTGTCTTACGTACAGAGAGACACAAAGTCATAAAATATCAGGATCTGCATGCAGAAACGAGAGCAATGTGGAAGAAAGATGCCCAGACAGTTCCCATAGTAGTAGGAGCAACAGGTCTTATAAAAAAGAATCTACAATTGTATCTAGATATGTTACCAATCCGTGTAACCCCGTACGAATTGCAGGACTCATCATTACTGGGTACATTGCAGGTGCTGCAAACAGCACTTTTGGCTGCCATTAAAGACTGAAAATACTAATTTCATGAACTTTAATTGTACTTTGACTTGCGAATGGAGGGTCCATTCCAGTTACAGTATTAGAAACCCAAAAGATTTGGAGAAATCTCCTTTCTCCATTTTTGTGTTGGCTTAGTTCTTAGAATACTTTCCGCTGCTTTATGAACACAACACTCTGTATATGCCTGTTATTGTTCTCCTTATGGATCTGCATCCAAAACCCCACTCTCCTCTTTTTTCTTGGACTCCCTCCATTTTATCGTCACCCCTTTCCACTTTGAATTACAACCTTCGGCTTGTGTTATGTATAGGAACCTTAACTGTGTAGCTGTAAAATATCCCTTCATATCAAGTAATCCTAAACCACCTTGTTCTACTGGAAGGATCAACTTATCCCACCTAATTCCTGGTCTCTTTTCCCACCTCCCAGATAAATTCCTTCAATTCTTTATTAATTACTGTCCACAACTTCTCCTCTGGTTGCTAAACATATGCCCGACCTGTACAGAAAACTAAAGGGACTAAAAATGCTTTCACTGTTTGTATTCTACTACCCATATCCATAAACAAGAGCTTCCAGTTTCTCAGTTCTTGGATTAACTTTTGTTTAGCCTATTCCCACATGTATTCTCATAATCTTGATAAGACAGACAGCTGCATGGCTTACAAATAGGACATGGCAAGTATCATATGGCAACTGGACAGACGAAACTCTAGGTTACACTCAGGATAACCCACAGAGCTCATACTTGTTTAAGCTGAATCTTTCAGATCTATCTTTTTCATCTGAGGTGTTCTATAGTTTGTAAGTCTGTATGCTGATGACCTAAAAATGGGTAAACTGATTACGTGCGTTACATATAAGCATGTCTGCAAAAGAACTTGACTAAATTGAACGTTTGGGTTTAGGAGAATATGCTGATAAACACACACAAATAAGTATATGAAATTTGGGAGACAGACTGAAGGGCGAATATTTAAAACATTACAAAGTGAATGAAACTGCAAATGCATTTAAGGGCCTGGGTATGTGGTCAGATACATCTTTGAGTTTTTCTAAACATATAATTCAACAGGTTTATTTTAGTTTATCGGGGTACTACACTGATAATAGACTATTTGCAAGCACAGCCCGTGTTAATGAATTACAACACTATTAGCTGTATAAAACAATGTATAAAGTCTAGAAAATCAGAAATTATGAAATCATTGTTTTTACATTAGACCCAAGCTAGAGTATGGAATAACACTATGGAACCTCATAAAAAAACAAGCATGAGTACATTAGAAATAGTACAGCGAAAATATACAAAGGGTATCCATGGATGTGAATCTTGAAGTTATTATGAAAGACGAAATATCTTAAAGGCAAAAAGGTGTGAGGCAAAACAACAGCACTATATAGCTATTTCAAACAGTCTATTTATTGAAACAGAAAAAACGTAAGGGCCTTCATTCTGTGACCCACTGTTTCTTCAAACGTATCTAAAGAGAACTCAAAAGCTTTCATTTAAATACACCAATTGCAAATGACACCCAATTAATTTAATTGGAAAATTCAATTTTTAAAGGTATATAAAGATGTATACATAAAAACACATTTCCTAAAGGTATATACATATAAACATACAAAAAGCGCTTTTTAGTAAAAATATAAAAGTATACAGATAAATAGGATATGAAAATGTATAAAAAATAAATAAAAATTGCATAAAAACTGTACTATTGGTAAGCCTAATAATTCTTTTGAACAGATATAAATACATTAAAACTAGGGTAAATGCTACTTCCTAAGTGGTCTAGCTTGCAGGACTAGTTTCATAGGACTGGTTTCACAGGGACTTTATCATTAAGTCCCTTACCTTTATCACCTCTTAATCTAAGTATCCATTTAGTCTCATTTACTTCAGTCCTGTTCCTAATGTCCCCTAACCTATTCTTAACCCTAGTATTTTCTACCATATAAAATTTAAAAGTATGCAAGGCAGCGGTATTCATGACATGCCTGGCTAATGCATTAGTCGAAACCTGTTTCTGTATGTCATATAAGTGTTCCCTAATTCTGTACTTAAACTTTGTTTTACCTACATGGTAAGCCATGCAGGTCTCACAGTAAGCTAGGTAAACCAAATGTAGCTATGTAGAAGATTATATAGAAACAAGAGATGTACTAATCTGTTCTCAGAGTATAGTTGATGCATGGACCTGACTACCAAATTATATTAAAGCAAGCATTAAATTAGATATTTTTAACAAAACGTGGACACTTATTCTAGAAAAGACTGTTTCGGCATACTGGCAGGCTAGATGGCCATTATTGTCCATCCTGGAAATAGCTGTATGTGCACGCATACACTGACTGCTGATACAACCATTTTATAAGTTTATCTTTATGACGCAGTGGATACTGTTGTTACCTCACAGTAAGTGGTTTCACAGTTTGATTCTCGGCTGAGGTGCCTTCTGTGTGGAGTCTGCATGTCCCTCCCTATCTTTGCATGGGTTTCCTCTGGGTGCTCCCATTTCCTCCTACATTCCAAAGACATGCAGTAGGTGGGATGAACACTCTAGAGTAGCCAGAGGTGTATATGTGTGAGGGTGTGGTGTGGAAGAACTACAGCAGCAGGGCTAGCCACCCGGCAGTATAAACCCTGGCTCGAGATGACCGTCACCGTTGAAGTGACATTCCCACCCCTTGTGCAAAAATGGGGAAAAAAGTGTTGTGGACAGACAGACAGATATTTATAATGTATTAGTCTTATGTGAGACAGCCAGTGCCTATATTTAACGCTGAATAACTTAACAAACCAAAACCACAACAAAGGCAAGGGTATACTTTTTCTTCAAGTAATAACTGCCATGGTCCACCACGAGATGTTCTCTTAACTTGATCAATAATGAAGTATTGGAAGTGATGCCCAGGATTATCCAGCACATGCTTAGCTAAGGCATTGTTGGAATTCGATTTTGTAATAGCATATTGATGTTCATACACTCTTTGCTTGAAGTGTCTCTCTGTTTTGCCTATATAAAATCCTGGGCATACTTGACATTTAGCAACATAGACCAAATTAAACGTTTTCCTTAATAATAGTAATTTTAAGATTAAGGAAAACAATTTAGTAACTGTAATGAATTTACAAAAACTACATCTTCCACATTTCCACATACCTGCATTCAAGGGTGGACAACATAATTTATTGTCTAAGATATTCTTTAGATTCCTACCTCTTTTAAACACTATTGCCATCTTATCAGGTATCTTAAAAGTGAATTGAAGGATCCTCCATCAAGACAAACCAGAACTTTTCCATAATCTCCTTCAAATAAGCATCCAAAGAAAATGTGGTGATAAATTTTAAAGGAAAGGGTTCAATATTGATACTACTAGTTCCTGAATTCATAGCATCAATATGCTGCTCATCCAGCAGTCCTACACAATTATTACTTCGATCTAACGTTAACAGGTCCATCAAGAATGGGCTTAAACCAACCATTATTTCTTTTGTTAGTAACTTCCCCAATAATGTCGTCGACTAATATGGTGGGGTATCCTCTTTTAATGAACATCTCTCTTAATAGCTCAATTTCAGCAATAAAATCTGCATCTAAGGTAGTCATCCTAGCAGCTCTTACCATTTGTCCCTTCACTACCCCACTTTTCACATGGAAAGGGTGAGAGCTGCCAAAATGTAAAAATGCATTTGAATATGTGGGTTTACGACAGATCTTTGCTATATATCTATTTCTAATTCTATCCTTTCTTAACATAGCGTCAAGGTAAGAGATTGCCTCAGTGTCAAACTCGAAAGTAAACCTTAACAAAGATGCAGAAGTTGACATAAAATTCGCTAAGGTTAAAGCTGTCTCAGTTTCCATTCAGAATGATGAAAATATCATCCAAAAACCGGGTATACCAGACAACATTTTCTTTATATAGGAGTGGCTCAAAGAGAATAACCTTCTCCCACCATGGCATAACACAGTTGGAAAAGCTCCCCCCACAAGGTGAACCCATGCCAACCCCGGTCTTTTGGAGATAATATTCACCATTAAAATGAGATAATTATTGAATAATACTATGTCTAGCAAATATTCAATAAGGTTGATTTCTTCACTGGGTGCACCTTTGTAAAGCAAAAATTCTCTTACCCATTCAACACCCAATGTTTGTGGAATCACGGAGTACAAGTCTTCAACATCAACTGTTAAAAAATGATAGGATTCATTAAAGTTAACCTTGCTCAAGGAGCTCATGAAATTCCATGAATCCTGACAAATTTGTTTTTCAGTACTCAAAAATGTCCTTAATTTGAAATCAACCATCTTCGCACACCCATGTGTCATAGATTTTCTGCCATCCACAATGGGACGAAAAGGTGGATTTTCCAAGTCCTTATGGATTTTGGGTAATCCAAACATAACAGGGGTCAACGGGGAAACCATGCTCAAATAACTACACATATCAATTTCAATTCTACCTTCAGTGAACAATTCATTAATAAGACACTGTACTTTTCTTATTGCTCCATTAAATTCGTTAATAGAAACTTTTTCATATGTTTCTGTATTCAGAATCTGTAACAATCTATTATACTCAGATTCATCAATAAAAATCAAGCCCTCACCCTTATCAGGATTTAGAACTCGTACGCTTTGTGACCTCAACAAATTCAGACAATCATACTCAACAGGTGACACATCTGGCTTGACATACATAGGTAGTTGGCTATTCAAAGCAGTCCCAAAATTAACTTCACAAAATTTTTCGAATGTAGACAAAACATTGTGTAAAGGTGGATTAACAGTACTCAATACTCTAAGGTCACTATTAAAACAGTTGAAATTACCAAACAATATCCTGAGGTGCAACTTTTTTGGCAACTTAGACTTAATGCCTTTGTTTATCCAGGACTTAATGATTCCTGTTGTATTAAATGTGTTCTGAGAATGAAATCTCTTGAGAGGTGATACTGAATTATATGTAATTATATTCAATATTTAGTGCATTACATATATATAATATATATATATATATATATATATATATATATATACTTTTATTAATATATATATATATATATATATATATATATATACATATATATATATATATATAAAATTGGTTTTATATGCATTTTAAATACATGCATATATATTAATTCAGGATAGATTTTAAATAGGGGTGAACTGGTTTACTTATGTTCGTAAAGTTGCTGTAGAAATGTTTTAAATGTCGAATGTACCTTTAAATGTTTAATGAGCTGATGATGTCACTGAGAGTTTTTTTTATATAATGTAGCATTTGTAATTTTTGTTTGTCTGAAGAAGTTCACTCATTGGCAGTGGTCGAAAGTGCTTACTTTATTTGTATAACGGGTTTTGGTGTATACCCTTGCCTTTATCGTTCAATAACTAGTCACTATTAAGCATGACAATACATATTTCACAAATTATTTTATCTAGTCTATCTCCAGATTTAACAATGCTCCTTAAAAAATACACACACTAATTATTTATAATACAGTTTGAAATCAGAAATTAACTAGTAACTATACTGTTTTAATAGCATGCTATTACAATCTTAACAATTGGACCAGTAACTTACAGTGGATATAAAAAGTTTACACACCCCTATTAAAATGCCAGGTTTTTGTGATATAAAAAAGGAGACCACAATAAATCATTTCAAAACTTTTCCCACCTTTAACGTGAACTCCAACCTGTACAATTCAATTGAAAAACAAGCAAATCTGTTAGGGAAAAAAATATAAAAAATACAAAATGTACAATAAGCTGGTTGCATAAGTGTGCAAACCCTTAAACTAATACTTTGTTGAAGTTGTGATCTCATTTTTTTACATTACAAAAACTTGGCATTTTACAGGGGTGTGTAAAACTTTTTATATCCTCTATAATATTCGTTGTTACAGTCTATCTTATTGAACAGAGCTACATCTTATGTGCCTTGTTCCATATCAACACCCTCTCTTCAAGCTCATCTTCCATTACAGAATCCCATACAGTCTATTTTGTTTTTAGGGGGAGGTTCCACCTCTACTTGCTAATACTTCCCAGTTCCACATTTTTAATCCCTCTAATAATCTTTTTTTTGTCTTACGGTTGGTTTGTCTTTGGTTTTCCATTTTTTAGTTACATTTACTCAGTCAGTGTCAGCCACTAAAGACAGCAACACTTGTAGCTCTTTAGTACATTTTATTTTAAACAAACTCAAGAGCATTTTATACTAAGGAAAGCAAATTGTTCAGTTCATTTCTGAATTAAATAAATTCACACATTCCCAAATTGAATGCTTCTAAGAACCTCTATATGAACCATCACATCTCCAATATATACCTCTCGTCGTTTGAAGTACAGAAATATCTGTGCACACATTTCCATGCATTGTAAATGGTCTTGATTTAGTTGCATAATTTGGGATAAGACATGTATCCTTCCACTGATTACCTGTGATATCAATATTTATAACAGTTCACTCTGTGCTATTTTTAATTTTATACTATATCGTCTTTGCAAATCGAGTGCAGAATTATATGCTCTACTTATTACTATTTTCTAGTCTAACATTCCTGTTCTGTCCTCAATTATAAAATCTATAACTTAAGGTTTAACAAATTTATCACCCAGCCTCTAAATATCTTCCTTCAGTGCTAACATCAGACTTGTACATGCAAGTTGATTTGAGTTCAATGATCCAAAATGTGTGCCTAGTTTCATCCTATTATTACCTCATCTGCTTGGTTTACACTGAAAACCTTGAAACTGCATCAGTTGACAGGCATGTGATCGACTTGCAGTTTTCAAGAATGTTGAACCAAATGTATCAACTACAATATAGCAAATGGGCAGTGCAATTCAAGCATTTGGGTTTGCCACTGTGCAGGGAGATCGCGGTTCAGTGAGGAACAGGGAATTAACCCATTTCCTCACTGTAGTGCGATCTTGGAGTTAGTATACTTAATGTGCAGGCGGTGTGGGGAATGCAGGGGGGCATAGCCCCCCTTCAAAATAGTAGACTTAACGTAATGCTGATTGTAGAGGTTAACAGTAAGTTAATGTGCATAGTAAGTTGTGAGCGAAGTCACCTCCTGCTATGTCGAACACATCGAACCACAGTTGTCTATGTATTCAATTTTGCTTTCGTTTACTTATCGGCATTCAGGAGTCAGCATTTCATGTCGACATTCTAAACGGTTGACTGAAGTGGATTTGAAATGACAATAGTAAACCGATCTGCTTTTATCGTCTCTTCTCACAATCTTGGTTCTTTGTCGCCCCCCCCCCCCCCCAATAATCATTGCATTTGCTTCTGTGTCTTTTTTTACTATATATATATATATATATATATATATATATATATATATATATAAATAAAATAAAACCTACCAGTGTTATTTTATTTTTCCAAAGTCTAACTTCCTTTAAAATAAAAAGAATCTTTACAGTCTTATGTATACAAGCCTGTGCATACTGCTCTTTATATTCTATTCCTAAATGCACCAAAATGCCCACATGTGATCCTAGAGCTGTCTTGTCAGGCACTATTTATTATTTATTGCATTTGTTTACCGGGAAAGTTCACTGGGCCTAAAAATAGAAGTTATGTTCTTACCATAACGTTCCACGTTAGTTGTCTTCTTCTCGCCTTCTTCTTGCTGGATGGGTTCAAAGCCGACCTCGGCTCCGACTCGGCCACTCTAAAAGCTCGAGAGTTGGTTCCACCGGCTCGAGGCTCCCCTTATATCCCACAATGCTAGGCGTGAGTTACCTCAGATCTCGTTTGTGAGCTAGGCCCAGCTAATAATAGTAGCAGAATAACTGGAAACAAAGTCCACCTCTATAAACAAGGGAGAAGAGAAGGGTGACCTACAGCCTGATCCAGGAAAAATATGCACAGCAGAGCATATACCTATAGTAAAGAGGTGGTAGAAAGAGAGGTCACAATCAAACTCCTCTAGGTCTGTCCAGGCCAGGGGGAAGGAGGGTGGGACGCAAGAAGAAGGCGAGAAGAAGACAACTAACATGGAACGTTATGGTAAGAACATAACTTCTATATGTTAAGTTGTCTATCTCGCCTTCATTCTTGCTGGATGGGACCGCGTCCCTAGCACCTTGTCCCGGGTGGCCTAATGGAACAGACTCTTGAGCACAGTGGAACCAAAATTAGCTCTATGCCTAGAAGCTAAATCCAACTTATAATGTGAAATGAAAGTGTGAGGAGTAGCCCAAGTAGCTGCTGCACAAATGGTGTCTATAGGCAGTCTGTCTTGGAAGGCTATAGAAGTAGCCAAAGCTCTGGTGGAATGGGCTTTAGGTTTGTTAGGTAGCTTTTGGTGTCTTATTTCATAGACAATGGAAATTAGAGATGTTAGCCATCTAGATAGTGATACCTTAGAAACAGAAAGTCCCTTTCTGCCTTCTGCATAAGAGACAAACAGCTGGTCAGATTTTCTGAATTGTTTGGTTCTATCCAAGTAGTAACTTAACTGACGAACATCTAGCCAATACAATTTTTGTTCAGACCTATTAGAATATTCTGGAAAAAACACAGGGAGGTCAATGCTTTGATTTAGGTTAGACACCGAGGCTATTTTAGGTAAAAAGGACGGATTGGTTCGTAAGGATACCCTGTCCTTATGGAACAACAGATAAGGAGGTCGACAGCTGAGTGCATGAAGTTCTGAAACTCTTCTAGCTGAAGTAATAGCTACCAGAAAGAGAGTCTTCCATGATAGCAATTTTAAAGAACAGGAAGCTGCAGGTTCGAAAGGGGGGAGAATCAAGGAACTGAGAACTAAATTTAGGTCCCAAGGAGGAGGAGGATTTCTTATAGGAGGTCTGAGTAGAAAAACTCCCTTCAAAAAGGCTTTGCAAAGCTTGTGGGACATTATGGCAGACTCTGAGACGCCCACATGAAAGTTAGAAATAGCTGCCAACTGATCCTTAAGAGTAGAAGGAGATGAACCTGCATGGAAAAGTTCAGCTAGAAAATCAAGGACTATTTGAATGGAAGCCGTGAAAGGATCTATGTCCCTTCCTTGAGCCCAATAGGCGAAACGTTTCCACTTACTCAGATAAATCTTTCGAGTGGAAGATTTATGGGAAGCTATCAAAATATCTCGAACAGCGTGAGATATTTGAGGAAGCCTGGCTAAGGTTGGAATTGGAGGAACCAAGCAGTGAGGTTCAGAGAGGGGAGGGAGCGATGAAACTGACCCGACTGATGGATCAAAAGATCTGGAACTAGGTCCAGATGCCAAGGTTGCTCCAACAGAAATTGATGTAGAAAGGGGAACCAAACCTGTCGAGGCCAGTAAGGAGCAATGAGGATCAAGGAGGCCTTCTGAGCGATAGCTTTCTGTATCACTTGAGAGATTAGTGGGAAGGGAGGAAATGCATACAGATGTCCCCGGGGCCAAACTTGGACTAGAGCGTCTCTGCTGGGCTGGCCTGGTAGCGGGAATAGGGTGAAATAATCTTTGCACTTGCTGTTTTGGGGAGTAGCAAAAAGGTCGCAGCAAGGCTGACCCCACTTGAGAAAATTTTTTCTCACAATAGAATCTTTCAGAGACCACTCGTGAGGCATGAGGATAGCTCTGCTCAACTTGTCCGCGATTTGATTGGACTTCCCGGGGATGTGCGTTGCTATCAGAAACCGCTGAGAAGAAATCGCCCATTGCCACAGTCTGAGTGCTTCTCGACATAGGGGATAGGACCTGGTTCCACCTTGTTTGTTGATATACCACACTACAGACATATTGTCTGTCTGGATTGCTATCGTTCCCAAGGGAAGAGAGTCTTGAAGGGCTTGCAACGCTAAAAGCACTGCTCTCATCTCTAGAACATTTATGTGCAAGTGGCATTCGCCTGGTTGCCATGTGCCCTGGACAGTTCTGCCCTGATAATGCCCCCACCCGATCAGGGAGGCGTCCGTTGTCAGAGTAGCAACCGTAGGGAGGAACAAAGGGTCTTCCCAAGAAGAGCTGAGGGGAAGACATCCACCACAGAAGATGATTCCTGCATGTTTGCGTAATCATAATGGTGTGGGACATCGGAAGTTGCTGGTATGACCATTGTGTGAAGAGCATCCATTGAAGGATTCTCATGTGGAATCTGGCTAATGGAAGCAGAGGTATGGCAGCCGCCATAATCCCCAATACTTTCAGAACTAACCTGGCTTTGACTCTGTTGCTGCTGAAGAGGAGCGAGACCAGTTTGTGTATGTCTGTTATTCTCTGATCTGTTAGCCTCGCAGACATGTTGACTGTGTCTAGAATTGCGCCTATGAAGGTAATAACACGACAAGGCGACAAAACAGACTTTTCGCAATTTATTGAAATGCCTAAGTTTTGACAAATGCGATAGGTGTAGTCCCTGGCCATTAGAAGAAGATGCTTGGTGGCAGCTGTGAGGAGCCAGTCGTCTAAATATGGAAACACCTGGAATCCTTGACGTCTCAGGTGAGAAGCTACCACTGCCATGCATTTGGTAAACACCCGGGGGGAAGTGGTGAGTCCAAAGGGCAGGGCTCTGAATTGAAAATGACTGGTTCCCAGCCTGAAGCGGAGGAATCTTCTGGAGCGTCTGTTCATTTTTATATGATAGTACGCATCCTGAAGGTCTATAGAGCACATCCAGTTTTTTCTTCCCAATAGGGGAAGGATGGACTGTAGCGTGACCATCCGAAATCTTGTTTTCTTGACCGACTTGTTCAAGATACTGAGATCCAAAATTGGTCTCCAGTCCCCTGTTTTCTTTGGAACTAAAAAGAACCTGGAGTAGATTCGGATCCTTGCTGGTCTGCTGGAACTGGCTGAATCGCTCTTTTGCAAGCAGCTTTGAAATTTCCAAAGCTGCAAGATCCCTTTGAGCGGTGGAACATCTGGAAGGGATTTTTTGATCGGTTTGGAATGCGAGAAGGGAATGGAATAGCCTTCGAAATGATGGACTGTACCCACTTGTCTTGAGTTAGGGATAGCCAGGCTTCTGGGTACAGTGACAATCTTCCCCCGACTGCCTCCGAAGGTGGACAGTCGGGCAACACCTCAGGGATGCTGAAAGGGCTTATCGGAGAAAGTTTCTCGATTGCCCTGGTTCTGCGGACCCCCCCTGCCTCTAGGGCGACGTCTACCATTGTTGTTCCCCTCTGCCTCTGGCGGGAACCGACTCTGTGCGTCAGGCGAAGTCCCTTGAGATTGTTTGCGGAACCACATTTTTTCACTTTTCTGGCCTTTGGGGTAAGGCCTAGAAGGAGTAGAAAAACGGACTCCGACGGCAGAAAGAGTCTTGCCATCCGTCTCGCACCTAGTCAAGGTTTCTTTCACTTGAGGACCAAAAAGAGATGATCCATCAAACGGGGAATTAGTGAACAACGTTTTAAAGGGGTCCGCAAAGTTGCATAGCCGCATCCAGGCATGCCTGCGTAAGGCCACACCTGTCCCTGCGGCCCTGCTCGCTCCATCAGCCGCATACGAAAGGAGGCGCATGGAGGAGTTAGCTATGGAGTTCAGGGTAGCCAGCTGAGTGTTCATCTTGTCCTGAAAACCCGCAGCTGTAGGATCCTTCAACATGTCACTCGCTTCTTTGATCAAGTCTCTTTGAAGACGAGTAAAATGGCATAGGTAGTTCAGCGAACGCATTGCAAAGGTCGCTGACGAGAACATCCGCTTCCCGTACCTGTCCAAAGACCTAGATTCCTTGTTAGGTGGATGGACAGGCACTGAAGGATCAGCTAGTTCCTTCTTAGTGGCAGCAGCAACCACCATAGCATCCACAGAAACTCCCTTGGTCAGAAATTGTTTATCTGCTGGTGCCGTGATAAATTTTGAGGGTCTCCTGGGAGTGGGGTCCACTGAGTCAGGAGCCGTCCATGCCTTTTTTGCTACCACCTGCATGAGGGGGTCAAAGGGGGGAGACACCCAGGAGGTGGAAGGGCGAGAGCCAAATGCCTCAAGATACTCAGATTCATCCTCCGAAGGGCTGAGGGCTGGCCAATTTCCCCTCTGTTTGAGGATTTCTAGAATGTCTGCAAAGGAGACATCTTCAGAAGGGGAACGGGGGGAACCCTCGGAATCCTCTAAATCTGTGTCAGAGGTGACGGACTCAGGTGAGTCTATGTGTTTCCTCTTACACTTTCTCTTCCGAGGGGGCTCTTCTGCCAATTCAGGAGAGGCCTCGAAGAGGATGAGATCCCCACAGGGGATTCCTGAGGAGCTGGCTCTCTGCGGTCTGGGATGAGGGAGTGAGTCGACTTGACCTGAGGCACCGAAGAGGGAGGGGCGGACGGAGCCGACTGTGGAGTTGAACCAGGTTCCAACACACTCCGCATGACCTCCGACGCACCCCTGGCAGGCAGAGCCAGAGGTCCCGCTCGAAAAGCTGAAAACCTCCCTCGGCACTGGCAGTGATGGCTCCAAGGCCGATGTCGGAGCCGAACTCACCAGCGCCGAAGCACCGAGAGGGAGAGCGGGGTCGGACAAGGGTCCGATGCCACTCACCCCCTCGGAGCCGACGAGGGAAGTCCGGCGCCGAGATTCTTCTAAGGAAGAAATCGGAGCCGACGACGGAGCCGAAGACATTTGTATCGGCTTCGACGCTACCACAGTCTCGGTTCCGAAATGCCCTGGCTCCGAGCTCAAAGGAGTCTGAGGAGGAACATAATGAGGAACAGGTTCAGGCATCGACTGATGAGTCGGGCTCTGAAGCATTTGGGCCAGTGCCTCGGACTTAAGAAGTCGACTCACTACCCTCTAAAGGTCATGGTCCGAAAGCCTCGATGACCTAGAGGAGTGAGATCTATGGCTCCGTTCAGACAGCAAGGGAGATGCTGGAACCGAATGAACAGAGCCAAGGGACGGTGACCTGGACCTCTTTCTAGATGTCGGCTCCGAAGGTCTAGTCGGAGCCGACACAGGAATTTCCAATACCTCGGCTCCAGCCAGAGCCGAGGAAACCACAGAAGCTGCAGTCTGAGACTCATCGGCTCCAGCCGGAGCCGATGTAGAAGGAGGTTTCGAAGCCTTAGGCCTCGACTCAGAAGCTGGAGCCGAGGACCTAGAAGCCTTGGAGGGTTTGCCCGAAGTAACAGTAAGGGAACCCTCAGGCTTAAGTAAACCTCTCAAAATAAGTTTATTTTTTCTTTCCTGCAGGACTCTGGGGCTGAAGCCATGGCATACAGCACAAGAGTCCTGCAGGTGTAAAGGTCCCAGGCAGTAAACACAAGAAGTGTGACCGACTGTCAGAGACATTTTCTGACAGCACGAGTCACACTTCTTGAAGCCTGAGACCTTTGAATCCTTGGACATTATCAAGGACCGAAAGTGTAACCACCACACAAAACACACACACACTGATTACACTATGAAGAAAGTTAACTAGATTATACTAATTAAAACTAGTTAGTTAGCTTAGGTATAAAAAATATATCCCTAACAAAACACAAACACTCCACTTAGGGATAGCAGGGCCCGAAGGCCTAAGGGAAGAACTTTTAAGTTCCTGAGGGAAAAGGATGGGAATAAGAAGAAAGGGATGAAATACACTAAACTAAGGGAAATATGAAAAATTTAGTTAAGAAAAGGGGATTTAAACTAGTTTAAATCGACTGATTAAACAACTGACCTGAGCCGGTAGAAAAACAACACCTCGATCACTGTAGCGGCAAACGAGATTTGAGGTAACTCACGCCTAGCATTGTGGGATATAAGGGGAGCCTTGAGCCGGTGGAACCAACTCTCGAGCTTTTAGAGTGGCCGAGTCGGAGCCGAGGTCGGCTCCGAACCCATCCAGCAAGAATGAAGGCGAGATAGACAACTTAACATGAGCCCATTTTCGGTGGAGGCCCAGAGAGAAAAGCACCAACAAGAACATAGATGCAGGAAAAAAAAATAAACATTAATTGGTTCAGAAGTAGAAACAGTGTTACACATAGTTGTTACAGTAATATATACCGAATATATACATATGTCAGGAATTTAGTTGGTTTGATTACAGTAATATATACACAATATCTACATAAAAGCAGGAATTTAGTTGGTTGCCAGATGAATTCAGAGTGATAAAAACAGAGATAAATTAAACAGCATTATTGTACCAGTATCAACAAGTGATGAAAGAAAAAAAATAATAAATATGGAGAAAGTATCATCAGTCACTTGTAGTAAAAACATAGGAATTTTGTTATAATAAGGAGAAGGAAGAGGGTAGGTTATAGAGCAGGTATATAGCCAGGAAGAGTGGAGATGATTTTTTCAGTATTTGTTTGAAGGTGGTGGTGCTGCCTGTGTTTCTTATAGAAGGAGGAAGCGAGTTCCATACTTTGGCGACGGTGAAAGAGTAGAGCATTTGACCAGCCGGTAAGGTGAGCTTTTCTACTTTTAGAAGAAGATGATTTTCAGATCTTAATTGCCTGCTGGGTTGGTATTTGGCAAGTAGAGTTAAAAGAGCAGGACAGTCTGTGGGTCTTTAGATTATTTTGTGTGCTGTAGTTAGCTGGGTGAATGAGAAATGGTGGGGGAGTTCGAACCAGCCTAATTGTTTCAGTGAGTTACAGTGGTGGGTTGAGAATTTGGCCTTGGTGGCAAATTTGGCTATTCTGTTGTAACACATATCAAGTTTGGATTTTGTAGAATTTTGGATATTAGTGCGGAGAGGGGCACCATAAAGGAGAGAGGGTAATAAAAATGTAGTTGCAAGGGTTTGTCTAGTAGAGAGGCTAAGAAAGTGTTGGTGCCTGTACAGCATACTGAGCATTTGGTATACATATACCAAATACAAATATATACATATACAAATAAATACAACATATATATATATAAAACTATGATTAATATGTACTTCCATAAGGACACACACTCCAGGTCCTGTGTGGCCTTAGAGTATACCTCCAAATCTCATAGCCTCAAATCGTTATGCTTCATATCAGTCTTAAGTTATCCTCAAAAACAAAAAAACAAAAAAATACTCCTGAATTTCCTTGTTCATATCCTTCCATATTCGATCTCTCAGTTGATATATATATATATATATATATACACACACACATATATGTATGTATACATTATACATACACTCGACCTACACAGACTCAGCAGGCCAGAAACGTGTTAATCGTGTGCATCTTATTGCTGATGCCAATAAATAATTTCTATAGTCTTTCCTTACTTATGTTTGGAATAATTTATTCCCATATTTCTTTTGGTGCCTAATATTCCTCCCATTTCAACCAAATTCCCCAAGCCTTTCTTGTCATGACACCATAAAATAAGGACATTATGTACCAATTCATGTACTGGGACATAATTATTTACTATATCTTTTGTTTTCACTTCATTTACCTTTCATCTTGCTATGCCAGTAAAATATTTCAATTTATCAAGCAATTTTTGTATCTTATTCTGGACTGCTAACTTATAAAATTATGTTGTACCCAAAAAGGAACATTTTCTCATCAACATTTCGCCATTTATGTCTAGCATCCAATTACATTTGCTTGTCTTATGTATCTGGCTAATGGCTTTAAATACAAGCAAATAGTAATGATGAAAGTGGACATATCTGCCTAGTTTTGATCTTAAGACTAAATTACGACTGTTCACTGCCACACTTCAACCCAATCTGAGCTCTTCTGCAGATGTTACACTTTTATCCTACCATTCTCATAATTTCTGATTTTAATTATCCTTTTAACCTTTTCTTACATCACTTTTCTTTACAAAACTTCCATTCTGTTTACGATTTAGCTTTGTTTATTGTAACATTATCATCTCTACACAAGTTAGCACATTATACTATTGTTTTCTTGTCTGTCAACCAATTAACATTTCAGACCAGGTAAACTTGTGACAAAACTCTGTCTTTTACTCTACTTTCACATATTCTTTTGTCTTTCTGTTGAAAAATGGTTGTTCACACTTTGCTCCCATATTTTTTTTCACACTATACATTTTTGTACAATGGCCAAAATGAACCTGAACTGCTATTTCCATTAGAACAGCAAACAATTATCTCTATACACAAAAACAAACATACTAACTAGTTACATATTTTTTCAAGGCAACAGAGCTAATGCTCTGTAAACACAGTAATGTAATAATTCTAACCCTTTTTATTACCAATCTCAAACAATGGTTTACTCTTTTGGGGCTGAGAATCTTCTTCTTTCGGCTTTTCCCATTTCATTCACTTGCCTGCAGCTAGCAGTTTAAATGTTTTATTTCTGAAGCAGTCCCTCTTATTACCGTGCTTCTAGACAGCCAAATGTTATCTTCTTTCATTTAGTATACATCACTTTATTTTTTATGCATTCCTGCAACTGGTGCACATTTTTTCATCATTCCTCCTTTTTCTTCATTAGACTTCACAAAAGTTGTAACTTACTAGTCTTACTGTCTAGACAAAAGCAGCTTCAACCACATATAATCAAGCACAGATAGTCAATAACTAAGGTTTCTGCTCTAGGTCCCGCGTCTGACTATAGCAGATAGTAAACTGAATGCAAAAGCACGAGAAACAAAACTCAGTCTGCAGACTGAAAATCTGTGTATGCTGCCTAATAACAAATGACACTAACCAAACAAAATACAATAGCACTTAGTTCTTTACACAATAGTACTACACTAATTTTACTGATTGTAAAATTGTCTGTCAATGTGCAACTCACGTACACACACATTTAAACTGCTGCCCTCACTCAATGTTTCCAGTGCACTGTTTCTTAAAAAAATCCTCCCTAATTTGTTTCACTTGCCTACATCTAGCAATTTAAATATCTTACATCTGAAGGTGTCAATCTTTATGTATACACTTAGACTTTAATAGTGTGCTATTACCTTCTTTCAGTCACCAAACTTCATCTCAACATTTGTTTACTTCAATACCAAGTGTACATATTACCAGTGCTGCCTTTATACATTACTGCCTATTCATTTCCAACATCTAGCATATAAAATATTAATTTCCTTTTTCAGTCAGGATTCATTTTTTTTTTACTCCTTCCTTTCTCCACTGTCACAGAACCTTTCTTGGAATCTAAACAAATGACACATTTACTAGACCATGCAATATAACACCCTCCAGTTAGATATAAATGAGAAGTTATGTACCTACCATAACGTTCCATGTTAGTTGTCTTCTCACGCCTTCTTTCTTGCTTGATGGGTTCGGAGCCGATCCTCGGCTCCGACTCGGCACTTGCTAAGCTTGAGAGTCACTTTTACCAGCTCGAGGCAGCCCCATATCCCATGATGCAAGGCGGTAAGTACCCAGATCTCGTTTGATGATAATAGGCAATAGCACCTAGCATAATAACTTCCAAAAGGAAGAAAGAAGGAGAGAAAAAAAAAAACCCTGAAGGATGGTAGAAGGACCAGCACTGTATGGTCTTAAGAAGCATACTTCCTTGTAGAAAGAAAGGTCTGTCCAGGCCTGGGGGAAGGAGGGAGGGTCGCAAGAAAGAAGGCGAGAGAAGACAACTAACATGGAACGTTATGGTAGGTACATAACTTCTCAATGTTAAGTTGTCAATCTCGCCTTCATTCTTGCTTGATGGGACCACGTCCCTAGCACCTCTATCCTGGGTGGCTCAATGGAACAGACTCTTGAGAACTGTAGAGCCAAAACTGGCTCTGTCCCTGGAGGCCAAATCCAATTTGTAATGGGAAACAAATGTATGAGGAGTGGCCCAAGTGGCTGCTGCACAAATAGTGTCTAAAGGAAGTCTAGCTTGAAAAGCTGTGGAAGTGGCTAAGCTTCTGGTTGAATGTGCTTTAGGTTTTGAGCACAGCTGTTTTCCCCTGAGCTGATAAATTTCAGAGATGACAGAAGAAAGCCATCTAGACAAGGTCACTTTTGAGACAGGAAGGCCTTTCTTGTTATCAGCATAAGAAACAAAGAGTTGATCGGATTTCCTGAATTGTTTTGTTTTGTTCAAATAATATCTGAGTTGGCGGTGGACATCAAGATAATGTAATTTTTGTTCCGACCTGTTTGAATAGTTTGGGAAAAATACAGGAAGATCAATAGCCTGATTCAAATTAGTCTTTGAGGCGACCTTAGGCAAAAAGGTCGGATTAGTTCTCAATGATACTCTGTCTTTGTGGAAGACTAAATAGGGGGGGCGAACAGATAAAGCATGAAGTTCAGATACCCTCCTAGCCGATGTAATAGCAACCAGGAATAGTTTTCCATGAAAGAAATTTCAGGGAACATGAAACAGCTGGCTCGAAGGGAGGAAGAATCAAGGATGTCAGCACTAAATTTAGGTCCCATTGAGGAGGAGGACTCCTGATTGGAGGTTTCAGGAGAAAAATTCCTTTCAAGAAGGCTCTACAAAGCCTGTGGGACATAATGTTGTGATCTGCGAACCCAACATGAAAGTTCGAGATAGCGGCCAACTGAACTTTGACCGTGGAAGAAGAGGAGCCCGCGTGAAAAATTTCCGCTAAGAAATCCAAAACTGCTTGTACTGGAGCAGTGAAGGGATCAATATTTTTGGCTTTTGCCCAATAAGAAAAACGTTTCCATTTGCTAGTATAAATCCTCCTAGTAGAGGATTTTAAAGATGCTACTATGATGTCTCTAACAGGATTAGAGATCATAGGAAGCCTGGCTAAGGAAGGAAGTGGAGCAACCATGCTGTGAGGTTGAGAGAAGGAATAGACCGGTGCAGCTGACCCGATTGGTGAATCAGAAGATCTGGCACTGGGTCCAGATGCCACGGCTGCACCAAAAGGTGACGATGGAGGAACGGGAACCAAATTTGTCAAGGCCAATAAGGGGCAATGAGAATCAATTTGGCTCTCAAAACGGTGGCTTTCTGGATTACTTGTGGGATCAGAGGAAAGGGAGGAAAGGCATAAAAAAGTCCCTGGGGCCAATCCTGGGTCAGAGCGTCTCTGGGGGGATGGCCTGGCAGTGGGAAGAGAGAAAAGAAGTCTGGGCATTTGCTGTTTTGGGGAGTAGCAAAAAGATCGCAACATGGGAGACCCCATTCTAGAAAAATCTCCTCCACTATAGATTGTTTGAGAGACCACTCGTGAAGCATGAGAATAGCTCTGCTCAATCTGTCCGCTAAAATGTTGGTTTTCCCAGGGATATGCGTTGCTACCAGAAACCGATGAGAGGAGATCGCCCATTGCCAAAGTCTGAGCGCTTCTCGACACAAGGGGTAGGACTTGGTTCCGCCCTGTTTGTTGATATACCATACTACAGACATGGTGTCTGTGTGGACTGCAATTGTCCCCAAGGGAAGAAAGTCATTGAGGGCTTGCAACGTTAAAAGCACTGCTCTCATCTCTAGGACATTTATGTGCAGGTGGTATTCGAACGGTTGCCACATCCCATGAACCATCCTGCCCTGATAATGCCCCCCCCCCACCCGATCAGGGAGGCATCCCTAGTGACAGTGGCTACCGGGGTTGGGGGTACAAAGGGTCTGCCTTGGTGAATCTGGGGAGAAGTAATCCACCAAGAAAGATGATTCTTGCAAATCTGTGTCACCAGTATTTGGTGACGAATCGGAAGTTGTTGGTAAGACCACTGAGTGAACAACATCCACTGAAGAAGGCGCATATAGAAGCGAGCCAGGGAAGAAGGGTAATGGCCGCAGCCATGAGGCCCAACACTTTTAGAACCATTCTGGCTTGTACTTTCTTGCTGGCTAGAATGATTCTCACGTGACCTTGTATATCTGAGATTCTTTGGTCTGTGAGGGTAGCTGACATCCGAACAGTGTTTAAGTTTGCGCCTATGAAAGTAATAGACTGGCAGGGCAACAAGGAGGATTTTCCGTAGTTGATCGAGATGCCCAATTGAGTGCAAAGATTTAATGTGTAATCCCTGGCTTGAAGAAGCTGATGCCTGGTGGTGGCTGAAAGGAGCCAGTCGTCGAGATACGGAAACACCTGGAATCCTTGGCGTCTCAGGTGAGCCGTGACCACTGCCATACATTTGGTGAACACTCTGGGGGCTGTAGTGAGACCAAAGGGCAGGGCTCTGAATTGGAAATGACTGGACCCCAGCCGAAAGCGGAGAAACCTTCTGGAGCGTCTGTGAATTTTTATGTGATAGTACGCATCCTGAAGATCTATTGAGCACATCCAGTTGTCCTTCTGTAAGAAGGGCAGAACTGACTGAAGTGTGACCATTCGGAATCTTGTCTCTCTCACAGACTTGTTGAGTCTGCTGAGATCCAATATTGGTCTCCAGTCTCCCGTCTTTTTGGGGACCAAAAAGAATCTTGAGTAGATTCCGGGCTCTGAATGATCTGTTGTAACTGGCTGAATGGCTCTTTTTTGCAGAAGTCTTAAAACTTCTAACTCTGCAATTTCCCTTAGACCGGGTGGAACATCTGGAAGGGAATTTGAGTGAGAAAAGGGAGTTTCCTCGAAAGGAATTTTGTAACCCTCGGATATGATCGACTGTACCCACCTGTCTTGAGTTAGGGAAAGCCAGGCTTCTGGGTACAGCGATAGTCTTCCCCCGACTGCCTCCAAGGATGGACAGTCGGGCAACATCTCAGGGATGCTGAAAGGGCTTGTCAGAGAGAGGCTCTCTACTTCCCTGGTTTTGTGGACCCCCTCTGCCTCTAGAGCGGCGTCTGTTATTGTTACCCCCTCTGCCTCTAGGGGTAAAATGACCACGTGAATCTGGCGTGACTCCTTGGGATTTGTGGAACCACATTTTGCCACCCTTCTGTCCTTTAGGGTAAGGTCTAGAAGGGGTGGAAAAACAGACCCCTACGGCAGAAAGAGTCTTACCGTCCTGCTCACACCTGGTCAATGTTTCCTTCACTTGAGGGCCAAACAAAGCTGACCCATCAAAGGGAGAGCTTGTGAAGGACGCCTTAAAGGGATCTGCAAAATTACAGAGCCGCATCCAGGCTTGGCGTCTAAGAGCCACACCTGTACCTGCGGCCCTACTCGCTCCATCTGCTGCATATGATATCAGTCGCATGGAGGAGTTAACAATAGAATTAAGGGTTCCTAGCTGCGAAGCAATTTTTTTTTTGAGCCCCTGCAGCTGTGGGATCCTGTACTACTTCACCTAGCTCCTTAAGGATATCCCTTTGGAGTCTGGTGAAGTGACATAAGTAGTTCAGCGAGCGCATAGCAAAGGTCGCTCAAGAGAACATCCGCTTACCATACCTATCCATGGTCCTAGAGTCCTTATTAGGAGGATGGACAGGTACGGAAGGATCTGCAAGTTCCTTCTTAGTGGCAGCCGCCACCACCATGGCATCAGCAGGGACACCTTTCGTGAGAAATTGCTTGTCCAAAGGGGCAGTAATAAATTTAGAAGGCCTCCTAGGAACTGGCTCTACAGAGTCAGGAGCAGCCCAAGCCTTTCGAGCGATAACCTGCATGAGGGGGTCGAAAGGCGGAGACACCCAGGAGGTGGAGGGCCGAGATCCAAACGCCTCCAGGTATACCGACTCATCCTCAGAGGGATTATTGGAGGGCCAGTTTCCCCTCTGTTTAAGGAGTTCTAGGATGTCTGAAAAGGAGACATCCTCAGAGGGGGATCTTGGGGATCCCTCCGACTCATCTAAGTCGGTATCTGAAGTGATAGACTCGGGGGAGTCTACGTGTTTCCTCTTACAGGTCCTCTTGCGCGGAGGATCCCCTGACTGATCAGGAGAATCCTCGGAAGAGGGGGTTCTTCCCAGTGGGGAAACCTGAGGCGGAGGATCTCTGGGTCCGGGAGCAAGAGATGGCAGAGATATCGACAGGCACCGTAGAGGGAGGAGCTAAGGGAACAGACTGCTGGCTGAGTCCAGTGGCTAGCACACTCTTCATCACCTCGAAGGCTCCCCTCCCAGGGAGGTCCGAGAGAACCCGTTCCGAAGAACCAGGAACTCCAGGGCCCACCGAAAGGGAAGACTCCGAGGCCGATGTCGGAGCAGAGCTCACCAAGGCCGAGGCTTTAAGGGGAAGAGTGGGGTCGGACAAGGGTCCGATGCCACTCACCCCCTCGGAGGAGACCAGGGAAGCCCGACCACCGAATCCCTCTAAGGAAGGTCTCGAAGAGGAGATAAGAGTAGAGGTTGAGGGAGCAGAAGGGGGGGGTATCTGTCCCTCAGCCATAGCAGAAACCATTCCCTAAGACTCCAGCTCCAAACTCTGAGGTAGAGTCGAAGGAGGAACTGCAAGGGGGTGTGGACTAATAGTCGTCTGTTGAGACGGACTATGAAGCATCTGGGCCAGTGCCTGTGATTTTAATAATCTACTGACCACCCTCTCTAAATCATGGTCAGAAAGCCTGGATGAACTGGATGATCGGCTCCGATGGCTCCGTTCCGAGAGGAGAGGAGAGGCCGGAGCCGAAAGTATCGGTTCCAAGGAAGGGGACCTGGACCTCTTCCTCGAAGGAACCATCGGAGCCGACGAAACCATGGATGCTGTCGGAGCCGACAACTTTTCAGCACCGACAGAAGGTCTCGATGTATCGGTTCCGGCCGGAGCAGATACAGACACAAAAGTAACGGTGTCGGAGCCGGTCGGCGCCGACACGAGCCTGAGCCACATGGTGGTCGGTGCCAGTCGGTGCCGACACCGGCGTGACGAACCAGTATCGGCACCGATAGCCATCGGTGCCGAGGGTTTGCAATTCAGGATCGGCTCCAGCGGAGACGATCTCGACTCTGAAAGAGTCGGAACCGAGGCCGCAGGCTTAGAGACAGAAGCCTGGGCCTTGGAAGACTTGGAAGTCTTAGTCGGGGCCGACTTAGCCGGAGAGCCCTCCGGTTTAAGAAGGCCCCTCAAAATCAATTTGTTTCTCCTCTCCTGCAGGACTCTCTGGCTAAAAGAATGACATATTGCACAGGAGTCCTGCAGGTGGAGAGGTCCCAGGCAGTATAAGCAAGAAGTGTGACCGTCTGTCAGAGACATCTTCTGACAGCACGAGTCACACTTCTTAAAGCCCAAGAAAGAATTATCCCAAAATTAAAGAAATCACTAACCTCTCACATACACACACACACACACCCTAACAAGGGGGGGGGGGGGATGGGAGGGGAGAAGGCCTGACTAAAAAAAAATAAGAAGTGAGGGAAATTCTAGTCAGAAAAGGGACTAAATCTAAACTAAAACTGTTAAATATAAGTTTTAAGTGAAAAAAGGGGCAAAAACAGTAATATATAAATCACTTACCAGGAGCTGGTAAAAGGAGGACCTCATCAGCGAAGCGGCAAACGAGATCTGGGTACTTACCGCCTTGCATCATGGGATATGGGGCTGCCTCGAGCTGGTAAAAGTGACTCTCGAGCTTAGCAAGTGCCGAGTCGGAGCCGAGGATCGGCTCCGAACCCATCAAGCAAGAATGAAGGCGAGATTGACAACTTAACATCCTTCATTTTCAAGTAAAATTTGAAATGGAATAATATAAATAAGTAATCAAATATGTATTTTCTCTCTGGTACTTACAGATTTTACTGATTATTTTAATTATTTATTTTATTTATTTTACATTTGTTTACCGGGATAGTCCGACTGGATACATGTCCATTTTCAGTGGAGGCCCGGGAAGAAAAGCTCCAAAAAGACATTCAACAAACTGTTACATTTTAACAGTTTAAAACACAAAATAGAACACAAATAAAATGATTTTACACCGATGTAAACAAACACAAAAACAGATACACAAACAAATTATTACATTTTTACTCGGATAGAAAATTCTAGACAGTACTTTTAAGAATGATAGGGTACTGAATGCCTAGTAGGCTAACCTGGCAGTAGATCCAAGGAGATCATAGGATTTATAAGTTAAGAAACCAAGTGCAGGCAGAAGTCCTCCAGGTGCACACGAGTGATGGTTAGAGTTAGTTTGGATTAGGACAAGGACATAGCCATCGTTTTTTAAAGTACTGAATCAGATTTTTCTTGAATTGAGGTAGAGAGAGTTCAGATGTAAGATTAGCAGGAAGAGAATTCCAGGTTTTGCCAACAGAGTTAGCAAATAGAGATTTACCGGCTGTGTTGTTGGATTTCAGAGTTTGAACTAGTAGCCTTTCAGATGAACTAAGTGCACTAAGGTTACTGTAGGGGTAATGAGGTTTTTAAGTACGGATGTATTATCTGGTTGGAACAGGATCTTGTGAGCAAATATTAGTTGGGTAACCTGAAGTAAGTTAGGCAGTTCAAGCCATCCTAGTAGATTTAGGTTATGACAGTGATGAGTTCTGTAGGCTGCATCGGTAGCAAATCTAGCAATGTGTTTATAGCTGCTAGAAAGTTTATTAAGGTCAGTTTTGCTGGAGTTTGTAAATAGAGAGGAACCATAGAGGAGGGTGAAGAGTAGATGTGTATGAACAATTACAGTTCTGGCTAATGGCGTTAGGAAGGGCTTGATCCTATATAGTGAGTCAAGTTTTTTATTAACTGTTTTAATAGTTTTATTGATATGCAGATCAAACTTAAGGTTATTATCTAGTATAACTCCTAACAGTTTGGTTGAGGAATCTGGGGAAATAATGGTGCCGTTGTTGGATTTTAATGTAAAGGTTATATGGGCAGACCTGTGAGTGGGGGAGAAAAGCAGCAGTTTGGTTTTATTAGGATTTAACATGAGACGACGGTTAAGGAGCCAATTTTCAACTGTGTTAAAAGTATTTTGGGATAGAATCTGCAACTCTGTAGGTGAAGTGAAGTGTCGGGGCATACTAAAGTGGAGTCATCCGCATATTGAATGCATGTTGCATTTGGGATGACCTTATACAAATCATTGATGAAAATGGAAAATAATAGTGGATCTAGTATGGAGCCTTGGGGTACTCCGAGGGTGATGGGTAAAGGGGCGGATAGTTTGCTCTGCCATAGGACAGCCTGTTGTCTACCACTAAGATATGATTGAAACCACTGGATGGCCTGGTGCTCTAGGGAGATTGATTTCAAAGTGTTTATGAGTATTTGGTGGTTTACCACATCAAAGGCTTTTGAAAGATTGAGAAATACAGCTGAAGAAAGTTTAATGTTTTGTTGTTGGTTAATGACCTTAGAGAAGGAGAGGAGGGCTGAGGTTGTACTATGGCATAGTCTAAAGCCATGTTGGGTGTTGGCTAGAAGATTATTATGGATAAGATAGTTCAGGAGTTGATCATGGATGCATTTTTCCATAATTTTAGCCAAGGGTGAAAGAATAGCTATGGGTCTATAGTTTGAAAGTTCAGTAGAGCAGCCCCGTTTATGGAGTGGGATGACATGGGATATCTTCCAGATGGAGGGAATGGATGCTTCAGTTATAGTTCTATTGATCAGGATAGTAATGGGGTATGCTATGGCATCTACACCTTTTTGTAGATATTCTGCAGGGAGGCGATCAGCCGACAGGGTGGTAGGCTTTAGTTTTTTTAAGTAATTTTCAGACCAAAGATGTGCAAACTGGCTTGAAGTTAAAGGGGAATTGGGAGCAGGGTGTAGTGGCTGGAGAATATGGGCATCGAGAGGATAATTGGATAGCTATGTTCTGGATGGCTGCTTTAAAGAAGCTGTTAAAGGTATTGGCAATTTCTGCTGGGGGTTTTTGGTTAGAATCCAAGGGGGTAGGTGTAGAGGACTGTCCTGGACTAAGAAATTTGTTTATACCTACCCAAAACTTTTGTGGCTTGTTTTGGCATTCTTCTTGTAGATGACAGCAATAGTTTTTATTGTCTAATGTGGTGGATTTTTTTGTTTCATTTCTTAGCTGTCTTTACCCAAGTTACTCTATGGGTTTTTTTGTGGTCCTCGTAGTGGCCCAAGCCCTATTTCTATGTAGCATTTTATGTCTGGTTTCTTTTGAGAGCCAAGGAGCAACTTTTGTTTTGGTTCTAATAGTCCGTGCTGGTGCATGGATGTCAAGGATGGATAGGAATTTGATATTAAAGTAATTTACTGCTTCTTCAAGTGGCAATTGTTTCAGAACTGACCAACTGTAAGATTTGAGTTCATTTTGGAAATTTGTGCAGTTGAAAGTCTTATTGTTTTAAAAATGGACTGGTTGTGGATATCAGCTTTTTGCCTGATTAAACAGGTGAGGAGGTGATCACTTACATCATCAGGCAGAGTCCCACTTTTGTATTTGAGGGGATGGGTGTTAACAAGAATCCAATCCAGAATACTTGCTTTATTGTTGGGTTTACTGATCCTAGTGGGGGAGGATATGACCTGTGAAAATCCATAAAGGTTTATGTGGTGAGTGGGGGGTTCTGAGGAAGACGTTCCAGTCTATGTTGAAGTCCCCAAGTACAATGGTTTCTTGAGGGTAATTGCTTGATAACCAATGTTTTAAGGGTATTTATGTTATTGTCGAGGGGAACATACACAGACGAGATTTATACATTTGTTCTTATTAATGTGGAGCTTAGTGATAAGAATTTTAGCATTGCCAAATAGGGATGTTTGCAGGGCATTATTGGACATTTCATGCATGGATTTGTACAGAACAGCTACCCCACCTCCCTTTCTATTGGTTCAATCAAGCCTTAGGATGTTATAGCCTGGTGGTATATCTTTATCTAAAGTAAAAGGTTTTAGCCAGGTTTCAGTAAGACATAGTATGTCTGGGGAAAGAGCATCTAAAGAGGGCATGTAGGTGTTGAATCTTATTGTTTACACTTCTGATACTTAGGTAACTGATCAAGAGTGAGTTTGGGGGTTTGTCTAAGATTTGTGTAGTAGTGGGACAGTTAGTAAAGGACCTAGAGCCAGTGGATGAGGATGGGCCAGGATTTGGGTGGATATCTCTATCCATTGTCAAGTTGCATTGTAATCTGATTGTGAGTGTGCAGATTTTAATTAACAGACTTTGGTATCTTTTGGTTTTAGGGTTGGCATATCTTGTTCTAATGGGATGTTGATACTTAGTAAGAAAGGAGTTAGGTGGGAGGGGATGTACTGTGTTCAAGCTTGTGTGGAGCTATAAATGTGGAGGTTTGGCCTTTTGGGTAGTGGAAACCTGGGTATGTATTATATTCATCAGCAGTAAGAAGATATGGGATACACAGAAACGGTAGCAGAGAGTACAGTAGTATTATTTTAAGTGGTTTCATTGCAAGTAACATTGGGATTATTGAGGGTGACTTGCCCCAGTTTAAAGTTTTTAAGATACGATAGAAAGTTAAGTACTGGAGAGCCTATTGATGACTTGGATATAGCTGATTGGTTGAAGAAAGAGGGGGTGTGGTTGTAGCACTATATATTTAGCACCACTGGGGGTGGGGTGGGATTCGGGGGCAGGGTGCGGTGCGGAGCAAGCCTGAGCGCAGCGCGCAGGGCCAATACAGACCACGAGGTAGTAAGGGTCTGTGTATACTGTGCGAGTGCACTGGAACTAAAAGTAGGTTCTTTCTTACATTCTAATAGGGTCCTCTCCTGCTTTTTACAACAATTTGTCTAAAGAGCTGCATTTGTTACGTTTTATAGTTTTATGGCTATGAGAGTAAATTTCACTCTTATGCCCTGGTAAAATATTTAGCATTCAAGAGCTCGCACGTAAAGCATTAAGCTTTCTTGAGCAGTTTTCCACTGAGGTACTCTTTAATGGGTAGTAAGGGACTTATTAAGCCAAACCAGGTAATAAAGGTTTTCCAAGATATTGATTGGAAAGGAGCTATTAGTGCTTCAGACCCAGTCCGGCTTTGTAAAATCTAAAATGGTGCCTGCCACAGGTAATATTTATTAACTTTGGGATTGGCTTAAGGTAATAAACAGGGAAGGGGGAGGGGAAAACAAGAGTGTGGGCTGGGAGTTTTTTTGTTCATATGTTGGTACTAGGCTGTCGCCCCTAGGGCCTATACAAGCCGAGCCATAACAATTCCCTGGGTATTGCTTTCAACAATATTTACTTCCTTGGACCCCTGTCTAGCAGGTCGACTGATGTGATCCCCGGTACTGCTGTTAATGAGCCAAGATCCAGGCAAAGACAAGTTTGTGTTTAAGAAAAACAAACACAATTGACCAAGAACTGCTGTGAAGCTGTAAGTCATTTCTTAACAATTTATCAGGTGGAAAAACAGCATAACCTTGTATCTGTAAGCTACTATGCTCTCAATTAAATTAAACACACACAGTATTTGATCAGTTATGGATACTATTTGTTAACAGAAGGGAATAAAAAAGACATGGAAGAGGTGTGTGTGTGTGGGGGGGGGGGGCTGCTTACAAGCCAAAGCAGAGTGCTCTTCTGAGGATAATGAATATATGCTCCAACAGGTAGACACATACACAAAGTTAACTTTAGCTGTTTGTGGTTGCAGACAGTTCAGACCCGGACTGCACTTTTCATATAACAACGTATGCACTGGTTGGGTTAAAGATAAAGGTGTTATCGCAGCTGATTACTTAGAGTGGTGTTAGGTCTAGAAAAGAAGAGTACAGAGAGGAGTAAGCTCTGTTGAGATGGTAAAGATACATTATAAAGACTACAAAACAAACTGTGCACAGGAAAATATGTCTTATATCAACTACTAGTATATGCAAATACTGAGCCAATTGGATAACACATTAGTAAGAAGGGACCTTAGCGGACAGGTATGCAGTCACAGATAAAAATATAGCGAACACTCTGTCCTGGGTCTCTGTAAGCCGCGGAGGTGCAGCGGTAGCATTGTTGCCTCACAGCAAGAGGTTCTCCTGTTTGATTCTCGGCTGGCTCGCCTTCTGTGTGGAGTCTGTATGTCCTCCCCCCGGTCGAGTGCCGTTTGAAATATATGCATAGAGTGGGCGTACCTTCGTTGAAGGTTGGGCGTCGAGCTGGCACCTCAGCACCTGTAAAAAAAAATCTACTGCTAATCATTAGCGGACCGGAGTTCCGCTGTGGCGACCCCTAACTGGGAAAAGCCGAAAGAACAACTCTGTCCTGGGTCTGTAATGTGATTCTATGCACCACTTATACCACAATTATATAGATATAATTAGACAGCAGTATGAGCTGTCCACGCACAACAGATATACAGGAATACTATTAGTTGACAAGGTGCAACTATACAAATAGCACATACTAATATACTAAACAACTTGAAGACAAACACATGCTAGCATGATTTTAAAGCAGCATTCAGACTGCGACTCACATTTTAGCAGCATCAAACATCCTTGTCCACATAAACATATATTCATATAGATTAAGTACCATCCTCACTCAGTGGTACCAGTCCATTGCTTTCTTTATAGAATACTTCACGTTTTTGAACGTTCTTTCATCTCTTGTTTTGTCCATTTTTGGAAAAAAAAGTCTTCAAAGGAAATCTCTCCACTGACATATTCAGTTTGCTTTTCTGCACTTACTGATTGGTTATGTGTTCCTTCATCACTTTCTCTGCTTACCTTTCTCTTTTTTTGGTCGACATATCCTGTGCCTTTTGTGGATCTTTGTAGTTTTTTTTTTAATCCAAGTGGGAAGAAGATTCAAAGTAATGCAGGATGCAATAACTTGAAATGAAACTTTGTTTCTCTGCAGTTTTATGGAAGGAAGAAAAACATTTCTGTTGGTTCTTGTTTGTAGAATGTACATTATCCATAGACTCTTGCATCTCCAAATTTTAAGACTGCTCCTTTTTTCCAGGAAATAGAAAGAATATCCTATTTTATCTAGTATATGTACATTTTAACCAATATAAGTCACTGCTGACTTTGTCAGTCTCAGATTAGAATATTTACTGCATCTTACATTTTAACGACAATAACAAAGTCCAGTTCATGTGTTAAAGAATGTTTGTATAAATTCTTTACAGTCCTTCCTTCAATTTGGTTTGGCACTGGTGCATGACATACCTTGTGTTCAGACAGCTTCTGTGACATTTATTCATATTTTAGATGCACTTGCACCATTTTTTTTTCTTTCTTCTCCCTTTCAGTGGTTTGCTTACCAGTTATTTCCCCTGAATGCCTTGTTAAAGTATCTATTTTTTGCAGTCTTAGGATTTTTTTGAGTATTCCAACAGGGAACCATTTATTTTGAAAATTTCAGAATGCATTTGGTCAGTCTTTAGGATCACTGAGGAATTTCACCCTCAGCTGCTATTACCATTTGCTTATCAAAAATCTGCTCCATGCTACTTTCCACCCCCTCATGAGTTTTCACATTTGTTTTCCCATTACTTCACTTTTCTCTCATCTTAGTTGACATTCTGGCCACTATCTTGGAATCTGCCAGGTAATAAGTAGTTATGTACTCACCATAACGTTCCATCTGAGTAGGTGGCTTCATTTGTCTGCAACCTGTGGGTCTTGGATCCGATATCGGATCCGAGCCGGCAACTTGTAGCATAGCTATGGATCCGAGCTCCTAGCTCCTCCCCTCACCCATAATCCCCTGCCAACCTACTATGACCTCAGATCAAGTTTGTCCCTCTATGGATACCTGAAAAGGTGTTCCAATAAGCATAATAGCTAGAACAATATAACAGGACCAAGTTCTGAAGGCCAGGGGGAAGGAGGGGGGGATGGTTGCAGACAAATGAAGCCACCTACTCAGATGGAACATTATGGTGAGTACATAACTTCTTAATCTGGAGTAGGGACTTCATTTGTCAGCAACCTGTGGGACAGATTCCCCAGCTACCTGAATCTTGGGCGGCCATCATGGAAGGATGTTCCGGAGCACTGCGGAGCCAAAGGATGCTCTCCCTCTAGAAATTACGTCCAGTTTGTAGTGGTTAATAAGACCAAGTAGCTGCCGAACAAATATCGTCCAATGGCACTCTAGATTTAAAAGCAGCAGAAGTAGAGATGGAGCGAGTGGAATGTGCACGGACTCCCTCAGGTGCGGGCCTCCCGTAAGCTTAGTAGGCCAGAAGAATACATTGAGAAATCCAACGTGACAAGGTGACCTTTGAAACGGCTTTACCTAAATTGAATTTAGCAAAGGAGACAAACAGCTGATCAGATTGTCTGTGACCAGCTGTCCTATGAATATAAAAACGCAGCTGCCTGTGTACATCTAATGAATGCAGCTTGTACTCTCCTTTATTTTGATACTTAGGGAAGAAAACCGGTAAGTTGATGGACTGATTGATATTTATTTCCGATGCCACCTTGGGAAGGAAGGAGGGATTGGTCCTGAGGTACACTCTGTCTGGATGGAAGACCAAGTAAGGAGGCTTCTGGAGAGGGCTTGGAGTTCCGAAACTCTCTTGGCTGAAGTGATGGCTACCACGAATGCTGTTTTCCAGGACAAATATTTGAGATCGACCGATGTGGCTGGTTCAAAGGGAGAAGCGGTCAAGGCTTGAAGGACTAAAGAAAGATCCCAAGGGGGTACGGCTTCTTTGACAGGGGGCCTGAGTAGAAAGGTGCCCTTGAGGAAAGTTTTGCACAATTTAGCTGACATCAAAGGACCTGTCTCATGACCCACATGGTAATGGGAGATGGCTGCCAACTGTACCTTGCCTGTCGAACAACTAGCTCCTTGCTGAAAGAGTCCGGTTAGAAAATCCAGTACGGATGGTAGAGGGGCAGTGAAGGGATCCAGATTATGATGTTCCACCCAGACGGAAAAGCGTCTCCATTTACTGCGGTATATTTTCCTGGTGGAAGGCTTATGTGCTGCCACCAGGATGGCTTTGACTGGTGAAGAGATACCGGGAGTCCTGACTAAGAGTGGAACTGGAGCAACCAAGCTGTCAGCTTCAGGTTGACTAGATTCGGGGTCTGTAATTCCGATGGATGGGAGATTAGATCCAGAGTGGGATCCAGAATCCAAGGAGGATTCACTAGATGAGACCACAGGTAAGGGAACCAAGTTTGTCGAGGCCAGAATGGGGCAATGAGGATCATTCTGCTCCCCAACCGCGAGGCTTTCTGTAAGAGCTTTAGCATCAGGGGTAGAGGAGGGTATGCATAGAGCAGACTGGGCGGCCAAGCATGCACCAAAGCGTCTCTCGGGGCTTCCCCTGGTGGGGGAATCAGAGCGAAGAAGCTGTCGCATTTCGTATTTAAGGGAGAGGCAAAGAGATCGCAGCAGGGTTGTCCCCATTTTGCGAATATCTGCTTCGCTACTATTGGGTTGAGAGACCACTCGTAGGGGGAAAGAATGGTGTGGCTGAGTTTGTCCGCCAGAATGTTGGCCCACCCCGGAATGTGCGTTGCAATCAGAAAGCAGTTGGTGGAAATCGCCCATTCCCACACTCTCATGGCTTCTCGGCATAAGGGGTAGGATCTGGTTCCCCCCTGTTTATGTACCAAACAACAGACATGTTGTCTGACTGAATTGCAATTGTTCCTACGGGGAGGAGATTCTGAAGTGCCTGCAACGCCAACAGCACCGCTCTCATCTCCAGAACGTTGATATGCAAGGAGGTCTCTGTATCATTCCACGTGCCTTGGACTGTCCTGCCCGTGTAATGCCCCCCCCCCCACCCGAGGCGAGAGGCATCCGTGGTCACCGTGGCGAGAGGGGAAGGAGTGCAGAAGGGTCGGCCTATATGGAAGTCTGGTGATTGAAGCCACCATAACAGGGCCCTCCTGCAAACCTTGCTGGATAGAGATAGGGTGGCAGAGAGGAAGAGATTGGAAGGACCATTGCACTTGGAGGGTCCACTGCAGTACCTTCATATTTAGGCGAGCGCATGGAAGAAGCGTTATTGCAGCCGCCATGGAGCCCAGCACCCTCAGGACCAATTCTGCCGGTGGAGCTTCCAATTGTAGGATGGCCCGCACATGCAATCTCAGATTCTGTAGTCGTTCCAAAGTCAGGAAGACTCGTAGATCCCTGGTATATAATCTGGCCCCTATAAACTCTATTACTTGTGTCGGAGCAAGGGAAGATTTGTCCGCATTGATTGTGATGCCTAACTGGGGGGCTAGGCGGTGAAAGTAATCTCTGGCTTAAGCAGAGTAGATGCCTTGTTGAGGCGGTTAGAAGCCAGTCATCCTGGTACGGAAAGACCTGCATTCCCTGGAGTCTCAGGTGGGCAGCTATCACTGCTAAAACTTTGGTTAACACCCTGGGGGCTGTGGTGAGGCCAAAGGAAGGACCCTGAACTGATAATGACTGGCTCCCAGCCGGAAGCAGAGAAACCTCCTGGATCGTCTGTCCATTAGAATATGGTAGTACGCATCATTGAGGTCTATAGAGCACATCCAATCGCTCTCCGGTAAGAGGGGGAGAATGGATTGAACAGTGACCATTCGGAATTTTTCCTTGGTTACTGACAGGTTCAAGAGGGAAAGATCTAGAATTGGTCTCAAGTCCCCTGTCTTTTTTTGGCACCAGAAAGAACCTGGAGTAAAACCCTAATCCGAGCTGGTCTTGGGGGACGGGCTGGATGGCTCTTTTTTCTAACAGCCACTGGATTTCTGCGGCTGCAGCCTCCCTCTGATCAGGTGGAACATTGGGGAGGCTCCTGAGTTTGGGGACATGATACATTGGAATTTTGTAGCCTCTGGATATGATACGAAGTACCCAGCGGTCTGATGTGATGGACTCCCATGCTGCCAGATGCCTCAAGAAACGCCCCCCGACTGCCTCCAGAGCAGAGCAGTCGGGCAACCCATCAGGGCTGCTGTGTGGGCTGGTCAGAGAAGGATTCTCTGGACCCAAAGGTCTTCGGGGCCCCTCTGCCCCTAGGGCGGCGTCCTCCCTGTCCTCCTCTGCCACGGAAGGACTGGTTGTCCGGAGCAGGTTGGTAATGTTGCGATTTCCAGAACCACATCTTCTGTCCCTTTTGGTTCTTCGAGAAGGACCTCTGGGGAGCAGAGAAGCGGACTCCGACGGCAGGCGTCTTCCCGTCTTTCTCGCTCTGGACCAGTGTTTCGCGAACAGTCTTGCCAAACAAGGGAGAACCATCAAAAGGGGCGTTCACAAAGGACGCCTTAAAGGGCTCTGCGAAGTCAAAATGCCGGAGCCAGGCCTGACGTCTCATGACTAGGCCCGCTCTGCTAGCTCTAGCGGCTCCCTCAGTAGCGTGGGACAAAAGCCACATAGAGGTATTGGAGACAGACCTTAGAGTGGCCATTCGAGTGGAGTACAACCGCTTGTCCTCCGCCGGCATAGACTCAGGGGGGAAGCAGCGTATTCTTTGATAAGATCCCGCTGCATCCTGATGACATGTGCCATGTAGTTCAGAGACCTTACCGAGAAGGTCGCTGAATTAAAAACCCGTTTCCCAAGGCGATCCATCGAGCGGAACTCCTTGCTCGGTGGATGGACCGAGGGGCTCTCCTGAGCTAGTTCCCTCTTCGTGGCTGCCGCCGTCAACATGGCATCTATGGGAGGACCCTTGCTCCAGTGGGACCGGTCTGCAGAGGGGCTCAGTATCATGTCCGGGCGTTTAGGTACTGGCTCCACAGTGTCCGGCTCCTTCCACGCCCTGGTGGTAATAAGGTCCACCAGGGGGTTGGCTGGAGGGGACACCCAAGAGGTAGACGGGCCTGCTTCGAATGCCTCCAGGAACATGGACTCGTCAGAGGAAGCCTTGGGGGCAGACCATCCACCTCTGATCCTAAGCATTTCCATGATGTCTCCAAAGGAGACATCCTCCGGGGGTGACCTTGGGGAGCCTTCCCCTTCATCCAAGTCCATGTCCTCTGTTAAGGACTCGGGGGAGTCCACGTACCTCCACTTACACTTGTGCTTGCGAGGCACTTCCTCGGGGGGGCTGTCCGAGGAAGTCTCGCCAGCAATATCTTGTTCCAATGGAACAACCTGGGACATCGAAGCAGGCTGTCCCTGTGGCCGGGTGATGGAAGCCTGACCCAGCAGAGAGGGAATGCAGGGTGGAGCCGAGGCAAGGGCCGGGGGTCTGGACGCTCTCGACAGAGCCCTCTCCACTGCATCAAAGGCCGAGGGGGAGCCGCTCTCCCTGGGCTCCGAAAGTCGACTCCCACTCGGATCTGATGAAGGGATCGGAACCGGTGCCGAGACCGTCTGATCCGAGGGACCAGTGTGCTCAGACCTGGACGGAGCCAAAGGCACACTGAAACCCTCGGATCCGAAGCTCAGCCCACAGCTCAGAGAGGTCGGATCTGATGATGGATCCGACAAACTTGAGGGCAGGGTCGGATCAGAAGTACCCAGTACTGTCGGCGCCGACCCACCCCCGGCTCCGACGCTGCTCGGCTCCGAACCCGGAAAGCGGGTTGGAGAAGGGGCAATCGGAGCAAAGAAAGGGGTCGAGCTCACCCCCAAAGGGGGGGGGAGGCAAGAGCACTCCCATCTGCAGCTGGGCCTGGATGAACCTTCGCATCATCCGGTCCAAGTCTGCATCTGACAGGCTGTATGTAGATCTCAAAGAGGTCACCGAGGCAGGCCTGGAGTGCCGCCTCGATGACCTCGACGGAGATCGGGTCTCCTCCTCCTCGGGTCCCGGGGAGAAGCAAGGAGATCGGAGCTGAGGAGGAGGAGACCTGGAAGCTGTGGAGGGAGAAGCCCGCTTAGCCGGGGGGGGGGCCGAAGCGGAGGCCTCGGCCCGCTGCTTGTGGTGCTTCTCCCTCCGTTTCTCCCTCCTGGCCTCCCTGTCCTCCGGCGCTTTAGTGGGAGTTTGAATCCCAGCCGGGAGAAGGGGGGCAGGAGTGGCTACCACCACAGGCTGAGGAGGTGCCACGAGGAGGCGGAGGCGGCGAATCCGGAGGCAAAAGACCCGCCAGGACAAGCTTCGACCTCCGCTCTTTCAGTGCCCTGGGGTTGAACGCTGCACAAATTGTACATCCTGAAGAGAGGTGTTTAACCCCAGTGCACCGAACACACAGAGTGTAGCCATCAGCCGGAGATAGCTTATGGCCACACTCGGTGCATTTAGAAAAAATGGGTTTTGGGGCCTCTGCCATACCCAAAACTAAAGTACGCTACACAAGCCCCAAACACAGACACACTCTAATGACCAGTGAGGGGAGGGTGGAAACCAAAAAAAAATTAAACTAGAGAGGAACCTAACCACTCACACAAATTACAAATACAACTTGACAAGAAAAATTGAAAAAATTCACTTATCTGTCGATAAGACGCTAGGAGCTCTAAAATCTAGCTACGCACTCAAGCGCGGCAAACTAGATCTGAGATCATAGGAGGTTGGCAGGGGATTATGGGTGAGGGGAGGAGCTAGGAGCTCGGATCCATAGCTATGCTACAAGTTGCCGGCTCGGATCCGATATCGGATCCAAGACCCACAGGTTGCTGACAAATGAAGTCCCTACTCTAGATCACTGGTTTTGAGATTTTAGGTAAAAAAAGCATGTCAACTGTAGATAGTAAAATGACATGCATCTTCCATCATCAGAAACTATGAAAACTAGAAGGGATCATTAGTAATACAAAGTTTTGAGTTTGGAACAAATTTCTTGACCACATCTCATGTTTTTCATCAAACTTTGGGGATCCAACATTACTAGCTTAACAAATAAAGGCAGTATAGCAAAAATAATCAACATTTTTTTCATAAAGTGTAGATATTTAGGACAGATGAAAAATATATAATAAATTACCTAACTATAAGAATCCAAAGTGGGGTATTATTAGAACCAGAAGTAAAGTGTACTGATATACTAAAAAGTTTGACCAGTCTCACAGTATAACAAAGTGAAAATTTTAGAATTAAAAAACCCTCCCTTTTTCATATGGAATAGAAAGATTTAAGCACACTTTAGTAAACAGCTTTACTAAATTCACATATATTGAGCAACAACATGAGTATACATATAATAATGAAAAAAAACAAGCCATATCAAACAGCTTTCATTGTCAAGTATTATACATAAATATTAACATTCACTCCAACATTGCATAAATTGTTCAAGTCCTGCCTTGCCTGAAATTTTATTCCTCCTCCTCAGGAACAGTATTTGGCATTATAATACTCCTTCAAATTCCATTTATTTCTATGCAGTTTTTTCCTTTCCCTTTCCTAAAAATCCCACTTCCAATTATTTTATCTACTTTATAACACTTAATACGTCAGTCACAGTGTTTAAATTTTGATTTCCATTTTTAGTAACTGCTTTTTTGACAGTGAATAGCATTGAACTTAGTAAGGACTTGCAATGTCTAAGCAATTAAGTTTCTATATACTCTCTCAAAAGAATAATTTCCTAAGATATAGTAACTGGCACCCTCAGCAATTCTACAAAAGTATTCTGTAGTGGTTTTTAAAATATCCCAACTCATTACGTTCTCAAAAAAAAAACATGTTCACAATTGCCATTCTTTTCCCCATCACACCTCCGATATTTGCTCTCCGAGGAAAAATTCTCTGAATTCTGCTTAAAAATACTGATGTAAATACTTCCATGCAAAAAACTGAAACCTTCTAGACTTTGTTGCATACTTAAGAACCATACAATGTGCTAAAACCGTTTCTCTGCAAACTGCCTTTCCATTCTCACTTCCCTTCTAACCTCTTTTGATTGATTCATCTAGGTATGCATTATTTTAAATGCCCTACTTATTCCTTTAACAGCAGCTCCTGTTCTATACTCAACTAGTACATTAACCAGAGCTGGTCTTTCACTTCACACTCCCATAAACCCTTTCTCTGTTTAGAATCTATTAAAAATCCCTGGTAGGGAAGGTGTCTCTGATCTATATTTTATGTCACTACTTCCTATGCTTCTACTTGCAGTCATCCCTATTGGAAAAATCTCCTTTCTCCATTCTCTTGTTGGCTTAGTCCTTTAAATACTTTCTGCTTCTTTAAAATTATAATATTCTGTGTGGTTGATATTATTCTCCTTACGGGTCTGTATTCAAAATCCTACTCATTTCATGACTCCCCCAATATCATTTCTTTCTACTTTGATTTCTAATCTTCTGCTTCTTCTGTAAATGAGCTTTAATTGTGTAGCTCTTAAGTATCCTTTCAAATCTGGTATTCTTACACCACTTTGTTCTATGAGAAGAAACAATGTATCCCACTTAATTCTTATCCTCATTCTTTTCCAAATAAATTTATTCAATTCTTTATCGCATTCCACAATTTCTCTTCTGGTTGACAAAAAACACCTGAACCATATACAATACTAAAGAGACTCGAGACACATTAATTGTTTGGACCTATTTACAGCCACAGTCACAAGCTTCCAACTTTTCAGTTTTTGTATAATCCTTTTAGTCTCTTATCACATATCTTTAGCAACCATAATAGAATGCTTTTTGATCCATACATCTAAATACTTCATCTTATGTCCCATAAATATGGCTGGTGCTGACCCACTTCATGCATCAGTATACTGTTTACTCTTATAGCCATTACTTTCATTTAGTTTATACCCTGGAAACAATCAAAAGTGTCTCAAAATGTTCTATAACATTAAAATGCATTGTTCTGGACTTAAAAAAAAAAATAAGATCATCTGCCAATATGACTAGATTTTTCTTTATTAACATACCAGCTACATCTTTGAATTTGAGAACAGAATCCCTTATTTTGTTTGCCACTGGCTCTAAGTATAAAGCAAAAAACAAAGGGAAGGAGGACCCCCATAAATGTTCCTGTGCTGAAACACAGCTTGCCATTGAGCAACCTTCCCACCTTAATTCTTGCCTCTGACCTTTTATATACCATCCTAATTAACCCAATTATTCGACTGGGGACAACAAATGCTACTATTGTCCTGCTCATAAATTCCCATCTGAGTCTCTACTGATTGCCTTCCCAAGGCCCACAAATGATACATTAATACTGTGGCATAGAGGGATAAAGCCCTCACTACAGCCCAGGAGACCCAGGTTTGATTAATGAATAAATTTTCTGCAGCACTGGCAGGGAGGAACTGGCGTGCCTATCACAGGGGAGAGAAGTTCAACTCGGTGCTCCCAAAGGCACGTAGAGGTCCATGAAGCGGAGAGTATCTCACAGATGATTCTAAGATGGGCATAATGGGAGGACTAGAGAGTAGTTAAAAAAAAGAATTCCTCCCTCTTTGCAAAAACAGTTACTGCCGAGACCCCACAAGACGCCTTTAGGTTCAATGCCTGCCGGATGAAAGGAGGGGCTGGTAGACACAGTGGTGGAAGGGGAACTTGGGTAGGAAAGTATGGGAAGGAGAAAAAAAAAAAAAAGAGTGGCATCTCCCGTCTGGACTGTCATCCTTCTGTTAACATAATCAAAGGTTTGCATCCTCTTCACAAAAAAATCACACTATTCCACATCTATCAGTTTTGTCATTTAAGCCATTCTATCAGCTAGTATTGACATAATTTTCTAATTGTGGTTCAAAACTGAAATGGCTCTACATAATGCTGGGTCTGAAGGTTCTTTACCCTTTGAGTAGTACAGTTGTGACAGCTTTCTTGCAAGATGCTGGCACTGTCCCTCCTTAAAAATCTAGAAAGTTTTAATAGTACTTTAATCACTTTCTTCCTTCCTTCCTAACTTCCACAGGAATGCCACCTACTCCTGAAGTCTTCCTGGTTGACTGATTATACATCACTATTTTTATTATATCCCCCACTATTTTAGCTATCAATTCTTGAGACTTATCTTACTCTGACCCTGGTCTTTCATAAATATTTCCATTTGTGATATTCCTTGGTTTCTGCATTCTCTACATTATATGTACTTTTATACAATTCTTGAAATATCTCTAATACTTATACATAGTCCCTGGTTAGGCCCCTTGTCATAGGCATAGTGCTTCAGAGTTATCAAGTACTTGCTTAACACCAACTTTTCTTAACTTATGCATATTATCCAAATATTTCTATAGTTTCCCTTTAGCACTCAACTGCTCTTTTTCTTCTTTAAAGGACAACCACACCTACAGACTCAAAAAACATTGCTTATTTCATCATGGTTTGGTGTTTCCTGCATTTGAACACCACTCTGGGACTATTTAGAGCTTTTTAGATACTTTTATATGCAATTTCTGACTCTGACCACATGGGGTCTGGCATCTTGAAATATTTCTGACTGTTTAGTCTGCCTCTAAGTATCCCAGAATGCATTGTCTCCCAAAAATTGCATCAGATCTGCCATGTTTTCCCTAAAGCTCCTGTCAGTGCACTGATTTTACAGGCATTCACTGCTGTGTTATAGTCACCTACTTTTGGTTAAAATGTTATCCTTTTTCAATGACTATTTCAAACACAAGCAGTGCAAATGCTACAGAACAGAACTGAGAAGTGCATTGTATTGCTCTTTCTTCTTAGAAATGCTAACTTGATTTATTTTGTGAAGGCTGAAATCTAGTTCTTCAAGGTATCTCCCTCCCCCTTCACACCTACCTTCCCTAGGTGTCAAAGAGCTAAGGGTAATTTGACCCAATATCTGCATGGGACTGACAGCTCACAGCAGGTGACCAGACTAATGTACTGTTTTATTTACAGCCTTTCCTTCCTTACAGTGGGATACTTTTTTTGTTGCACCCCTACTGTCAAATTTAGAACCACGCTCCATAGCACTGGGAATAAGCACTGTTTTGCAAAGCAACAAACTCCCACTTATTTTTCTTTCCTGTTTGGTTAAATAGCTAACAAATGAAGCACTACAAACACAAAATATTTCACCGAATTGCATGACAGCACCCACAAGCTTTTTTAAGTGGTAATTTTTTGTATTCTGATGTAGTGTTGTCGATTAATTGTGACAGGCATCTGCTTCTTATGTAAAACATGCAATTAATGTCTACGCATGGTCATTGCAAATTTACGCTTAGTTTTTGCAGCTGTTACTGTACTTCTGCCTATACTTTGTCACATATCGGTAGGGCTCTTCAGAAAAGTGAGATTATAGTTTGACACTTTTGCTAGGTTAAGAATGGGCTGGGCAAGGCAGCTCTGACATCACAAAGTGGGAGGTCCACTGACTCTTCTATACAGCATGCAAATCAGGTGGGGATTCCATCACTTTGGGGAAGAAAATGTCCCGGTAGCTACAGCAAGAGCTCTGGCAGATGTGACATAATTTCAGAGCCAGCTAGTAGTTTTTCAACTTGGTTTTCAAAGTGAAAATAAAACAGTAGGTAAAGGTAGGAAGCCTAACAGGGAAAACAGTTGGGTGGATTAGTTTTTAAAGCTGTATAGATGATTTTTTTGAGGCTGTATCAACAAACAGGGACTAACAGAGACAGCAGGTTAAGCAATCTGCTTTAATATCCCGTTGTTGTTCTTTAAAATTCTCCTTCAGCTGCAATACTACAGCTTTTGTCAAACCTTTTAAATAATTTCTCCTTCCCTCTCTCTTATTTCTACCATATTTTTATATATTAAACCCCTAGCTCCAGACAATACTAACAACAGCTTAGAAACAAGGCCAAGTCTAAATCCAAAATAAACAAACAATACTATTTTCTTAGTGCCCAAAGGAAATATTCAAATAGTCCACAAAAATTATGCCATTAACTCCCTACTAAAGCCAGGCAAAACCACAACCCCAGCACCCATCTCTACTAACCTAGACATAGCTTCTCAATTTAATAACCATTTTACTAAATCCATCTTAGCCCTGTCCAGTCAAATAACCAAAAACAGTCTACCTCAATCACAACCTAACCTATCCCACACCATCCCCTCTTTCAGCCTATCACCAGTGCCCACCTCAACTATCAAAAAACTCCTCCTAAAACTAAAGCCAACCACACTAGCAGCTGATAATACCTGCTGCATACCTAAAAATGGCTAGTGACTCCCTATCATATCCTGTCTCCATCCTTATCAACTGCTCCATACTAGAATCCTACATACCCAAACTCTGGAAAGTATCTCACATCATTCCTCTCCATAAAGGAGGTAATTCTTATGAATTCTCCAACTACCGACCTATTGCCATCCTTTGCCCCTTATCCAAAATTCATGAGAAATGCATCCACTTGCAAGTGATGACATTTCTTAACACACACAATCTACTATCTACCACACAACACGGTTTCCGTCCACATCACAGCACTACCACAACCCTTCTATCCTTCACTAATTATATAAACCTTCACAGGAATGATAACAAATATGTATCAGCCATTTTCCTAGACCTATAAAAAGCATTTGATATGGTCTCCCACTCCATTCTACTAGACTCACTAACATCATTATCCTTCACCTCCTTTACTATAGCCTGGTTCAGAAGCTACTTGTCTGACAGGCAACAATCAGTCCAGTGGAAAGGAACTCTGTCTACACAACTCCCAACCACCATAGGAGTCCCACAGGGCTCTATACTGGGCCCGCTATTGTTCTCTATTTTCACAAATAACCTCAAATGCTCTACACAACATGCCACACTCATACAATATGCGGATGATTCAACCCTGATCTGCTCCGCCTCATCTCCCACCATCCTACATACACTCACTCAAGATACCTTTATATCAGTAGAAAAATGGATATCGGTTATCCAACTAATTCTAAATCCCAAAAAGACAAAACTGCTACTATTTACCCATAACAGATAAAAAAAAAAAACCTCTCCTTTACCATAACATCTAAGGAAGGCACCACCATCTCCCCTTCTAACCACACCAAACTTCTGGGCATTGAAATAGACAATAATCTCCACTTTGATGTTCACACCTCACATACCATAAAACTAGTACACAAAAAACTAGGCTCCCTATACAGGCATAAGTCCTTTCTCTCACAAAAAGCAAGAGTCACTCTTGCACAAAGCCACCTCCTCTCAACTCTATTACACGCAACACCAGTCTTTACCCAAATCAGACAATGTGACCTAGACAAACTAGAATCATGCTACAATAAAATAGTCAAGTTTGCGACTAACTCAACCTATAGAACTCATCACTGTGCTGCACTAAAAGAACTAAAATGGCTTGAGCTACCACAGCTACTTAACTATCACCAGCTGGGCACAGCCTACAATATTCTCAAATATCCTGAAAAGAAACATTATCCAACCTTATAATCTATACTGCAAATCGGTACCTAAGTTCCAGTGAAAAATCACTCCTCTCCATCACCAAGGCTAACAATAATGCAGGGAAAGTGCTCTACTCCCACACCATTGTCAGAAACTGGAACTCTCTTCCCCTATCCATGTCACTGCCCCCTCCACATCCATATTCAAAAACTCCCTCAAATCGCACCTTCTTAGTACCTGGTTATGCCCTTGTATCACATAATCCTATCCATACTACTATCTTCTTTTACCTGGAGTGTTTTTATTAATTTCTTGTTATATTACTATGCTCAGCATACATGATGTAACCTGTTTTGTCTATTATGCTGGATGTACTGTATTTGTATAACTTGATGTTGCAGCTCGTCTCCCTGGGCCTCCGCTGAAAATGGACCTGGTCCAGTCAGAATTTCCCAGTTAACAAATGTAAAATAAAATAAAATAAAAATAATAAAATAAATAAATAATATTTTTAAATTTCACTTTCACTGCATCAAATTCCCTACCTACTTCTGAATAAATGTGTATCCTTCCTAATAACTCCTGAATAATTTTAGCTACCATTTTCTCAAATTTCTCTTTTTTTAACGATGTAATAACGTGCCAGTATCTCATTTTACTTGGATACCCTGCATCTTTACCTTAATCTTTATTAGTGTATGATGTGAAATAATTACTGGATATGCTTCAAAGCTTTCAATTAAATACTCATGTTCCTGTGAAATAATGCATATCTAGTCTAACCTAGTTACTGTACCTTGGGAAATGTATGTAAATTCTGTCTGGGTTCCTGCTATTAAATTAATATATTCTACATCATTATCCACATATTCATATGATTTCTTCAGAAATCTACCCTCTTTTGTTATATTTTCCCTTACAGATACCCTTGATATATATCAATATTATGGTTACCGCCACCACCCATAAATATTCCCTGCTGAAAACAAATTCTCTCTCCTATAATTAATTTAACCACTTTAATAGTAGTTTTAGGTGGCATACAAAATACACCAGTAAAATCTTCATTCCATGTGAATAACCTGTTATTGATATAAAACAACCATTTTTGTATTTCTTCACCTCTTCAAATGCTATTTGAGCCCCTCTTGCAATCAGTATTACCCATCATTCACAATCAGTATTACTCACATTTTCCTTTGCCCCATACTCTGCTGAACATTTATTCTGAAATCCTTTCTTTGCCAAATTCATATGTTCATTTCTATCCAAGTGTATTTCCTGTAGCATTGTTATTTGCACCCTACATTTCGTAATACAATTCAATGCCCTTTGCTTCTTTGTCCATATCTACAGTAACGGATACATTCCAAGATATAACTGATAAGGTAGTCATTTTGATATAAAGCTATTATTTTCACATACTCTATATGACTTTTTTATGTTTTCAACTTTTAACTCGCATACGCACACTAATTTTTTGCAGGCTGATCTTACATGCAGTTGTGGCGTCTCATCACAGTTTGAGCCCATGTTACATTTTCATATACTTTTCACTTTGATAGAACCAAGAAACAAAAATTATGTATGCTGTCACTTTAATCCCAACCCTTTTTAACTCACAGCCAACACTCAAAAAAAGAAGTTATGTCCTTACCATAACGTTCCATGTGGAGTGTTCATCTCGCCTTGGTTATTACACATGGGTTCGGAGCCGATCCTCGGCTCCGTGCCGGCCGACTGCAAGCTCTGCATCGAGAAGAAGCTCAAGGACATCTAATACCCACAATCCCCCTCTGCCTTTACCTCAGATCTAGTTTGCAAGCAAACCAGACATACAGCACGCACACATGCCAACTATATACATAAAAGTACATATATACAAAACATACCCAGAGTATGATAGTAACAGTAATACTGCAACAGCAGAAGGAGAATACTCCAGACCAGGCACCAAATCGAACGTTCTTCCTAAGGGTGGGAAGGGTGGGAGTGTAATAACCAAGGCGAGATGAACACTCCACATGGAACGTTATGGTAAGGACATAACTTCTTTATGTGAGAGTGTTCAATCTCGCCTTTGTTCTTACACATGGGTAGCGCCCCTAGCTCCATGATCCTGAGGAACTCAAGGGAGAACGTTCGTGAGCACAGTGGAACCAAAGGTTGCCCTATCCCTAGAAACCCTGTCCACTTTGTAATGAGAGGTAAATGTATGTGGTTTAGCCCAAGTAGCAGCCGCACAAATAGTGTCTAAAGGTAAGCGAGCTGCGTGAGCCAAGGATGTAGACACTGATCTGGTAGAATGTCCTCTGGGTTTTGCTGATAATGTTTGGTCAGAAGCTTCATAAACATATGTGATACAGTCAGTTAGCCATTTAGAAAGAGTTCGTTTTGTAACTGCAAGACCCTTTCTGCTGTCAGCAAAGGCTACAAATAGTTGATCAGATTTCCTGTGATCTTTTGTCCTATCCAAATAGAATCTGAGTTGTCTATGGACGTCCAGCTTGTGCAACATATACTCCAATCTATTAGAGTGATTTTAAAGAAGGTGGGTAATTCAATGGATTGATTAAGATTACTAGAAGAACAAACTTTGGGAAGAAAGGATGGATTAGTGCGTAGGGATACTCTGTCGGAATGAAATATTAAATAAGGATGTTTGATCGAAAGGGCCTGAAGTTCAGACACTCGTCTAGCAGATGTAATGGCCACTAGAAATAAAGTTTTCCATGACAAAAATTTCAATGTGCAACTTGAAGCTGGTTCAAAAGGTGGCAACATCAATTTAGAGAGCAACAAGTTTAAATTCCACGGTGATGTCGGACTTCTGACTGGTGGTCTGATATGAAAAGAACCTTTTAAAAAGGCTTTACAAAGTCTGTGGGCCATAATAGGCGCACCACATTCTTCTACATGAAAGTTAGAAACGGCAGCTAACTGCACTCTTAAAGTAGCCGGGGAAGCTCCTTCATGAAATAATTCAGTCAAGAACTCTAAAACCTTATTTAATGGAGCTGTAACAGGGTCCAAATGATGTGATTCTGCCCAAAAGACAAAACGTTTCCACTTACTAGTATAAGTCTTTGTAGTGGAAGCTTTATGAGAAGCTACTAGAATATTTTGAACTGCTGATGTAAGGGGAACTGACCTGGCTAAGGAAGCGGAGCAGCCAAGCTGCTAGGTGGAGAGATTCTAGAGAAGGGTGAGGAACTCCTGACGAATGAGTCAGTAGATCTGGCTCTGGGTCCAGCATCCAAGGTCCCCGAATGCGGTGATGCAATAGAAAAGGGAACCAAATTTGACGAGGCCAGAACGGGGCAATGAGAATAATCGTCCCTGAAGGTTGTTGGCTTTCTGTAGAAACTTTGCAATCAGGGGAAATGGTGGAAAAGCATATAGGAGACCCGGGGGCCAATCGTGTACCAGCGCGTCCCTGGGGACTTCCCCTGGAGGGGGTAATAGAGCAAAGTAGCTCCTGCATTTGGCGTTCATTGGAGACGCAAACAGATCGCAGGAAGGCTGGCCCCATTTGCGAAAAATCCTTCTCGCAACTGACTGTTTGAGGGACCACTCGTGAGGCAATAGTATTGCCCTGCTCAGCCTGTCGGCTATGACGTTGGATGACCCCGGGATGTGCGTTGTGATCAGAAAGCGACCGGTGGACTCTGCCCATTGCCAAATTCTCATGGCCTCTCTGCATAATTGGTAAGACCTGGTCCCACATTGCTTGTTTATGTACCAGACTACGGACATGTTGTCTGTCTGAACTGCAATGGTCCCTGGAGGAAGAAGGGGAGCAAAGTGTTGCAACGCCAAAAACACTGCCCTCAACTCCAGAACATTGATGTGCAAATTGTACTCCAGATTGGTCCATTCGCCTTGGACTGTCTGTCCCTGAAAGATGCCCCCCCACCCTATCAGGGAAGCGTCCGTGGTTATCGTCGCAGAAGGTGCGGGTAGCACAAATGGTCTTCCGCTGGATAGGTTGCAAGTCTGTAACCGCCACATTAGGTGTGATTTGCATGTTCTCGTTATCAATATTTCGTGTGTCAGTGGAAGTTGTTGGAATGACCATTGTGCAAACAGAAGCCATTGTAGCACTCTCATGTGCAGTCTTCCCAATGGTATCGCAATGAGAGAAGCTGCCATGGGACCCAAAACTTTCAGAACAATTTTTGCCGGAGATTTTCTGGCCGACAGCAGAAGGGAAATGTTGAATTGAAGTGCTACTATTCTTTCTGTAGGAAGTTTTAGAACTAACTGATGCGTATCTAATTCCGCTCCTATGAATAAGATATGCTGTGATGGCTGTAGCAACGATTTTTGAAATTTACTGAAATGCCAAGGTGTGTACAAAGTTGTAGGGTGTAATCCCTGGCTTGTATCAGTTGACGCCTGGTGGTGGCAGACAGGAGCCAGTCGTCCAGATACGGAAACACTTGGAATCCTAGGGGCCTCAGATGAGACGCGACCACTGCCATGCATTTGGTGAAGACCCTGGGGGCTGTGGTCAGACCAAAGGGCAGGGCTCGAAACTGATAGTGACTGGCTCCCAGCCAGAAGAGCAAATGATCCCTGGACGCCCTGGCCATTTTGATGTGGTAGTATGCGTCCTTCAGATCTATTGAGCACATCCAGTCGTCCTTCTGTAAGAATGGAAGGATCGATTGAAGCGTGACCATTCAGAACTTTTCCTTCTTGACAAAGGTGTTGAGATGGCTTAGGTCCAGAATCGGCCTCCAGTCCCCTGTTTTCTTTGGAACTAAAAAGAACCTTGAGTAAGTTCCGAATCCTATTTGGTCCGCTGGGACTGGTTGGATGACTCTTTTTTCTAGCAGCTTTGAAATTTCTGTAGCTGCTGGCTCTCGCAGATGGGGTGGTACATCTGGGAGTTTTCTTTTTGGAATGGGGGTGGATAGAAATGGGATTATGTAACCTCTGGTAACAACGCTTTTTACCCAATTGTCTGAAGAGAGGTTTTGCCAGGCCTGAGGGTATAAAGCTAAGTGACCCCCGACTGCCTCCAGAGCAGGACAGTCGGGCCTCCTCTCAGGAGTGCTGAAAAGGTTTGCCAGGAGGTTATCCCTGTCACCTTGGTTTTGGACCCCTCTGCCGCCAGGGCGGCGTCTTCCACCTCTGCCCCCTCTGCCTCTAGAGGGGCATCACCCTGTGTGTTTGGGAAAGATCCTTGGGGTTTTGAAACCACATTTTCCCACCACGCTGCCCTTTGGGGTACGGTCTGGAAGGGTGGAAAACGGACTCCGACAGCAGACAGAGTCTTTCCCTCCTGTTCACACCGGGTAAGGGTCTCCTTTACTTTAGGGCCAAAAGTGTGGCTCCGTCAAATGGGGCGTTAGTAAAGGAAGACTTGAAGGCTTCCGAAATGAACATAAACGCATCCAGGATTGCCTACGAAGAGCAATCGCTGAAGCCGCTGCCCTACTCGATCCTTCGCTGCATAGGATATCAGCCTCATGGACGAAGTTCACAATGGACGTAAGGGTGTTGAGATGCTGTAACTTTCTCTGAGACAGCGGCATCTGTAGCACCCTGGAGGGTATCTCCCAACTCTTTGACTAGATCCCTCTGTAAGCGTGTAAAATGAGTCAAGTAGTTCAGGGAACGCATAGAGAAAGCCGCTGAACTGAAAATGCGCTTCCCGTATCTGTCCATGGTCCTAGAATCTTTGTTAGGCGGATGGACAGATGAGGAAGACTCCGACATCTCCTTTTTCGTGGCCGCTGCCACCACCATGGCGTCTACTGGAACTCCTTTAGTGAGGTAAGCTTTGTCCTGTGGTGCCGTGATGTACTTATTCGGCTTCCTAGGGACTGGTTCCACCGTGTCAGGAGTCTCCCACGCCCTTCGAGCAATTAATTCCATTAACTCATCAAAGGCGGAGTGACCCAGGAGGAGGAAGGACGGGCACCAAATGCCTTCAGCAAAACTGACTCATCCTCAGAAGGGGGGAGGGCTTGCCAATCACCTCTCTGTTTTAGGATCTCCAAGATGTCAGAAAAAGAGACATCCTCTGAAGGTGACTTAGGGGACCCTTCTGACTCATCTAAATCAGTATCAGATGTCAAGGATTCTTGTGGAGAATCCAAGTGTCTCCTCTTACACAGTCTTTTCCTAGGAACTTCTTCGTGGGGAGCATCCAAGAAGCCTCCGAGGAAGAGGGGCACCCTCCAGGGGTGGCTGAGACACTGGTGCCCGACGCTTGGACGTGGCCGTGGGTGCAGAGGAGGATAACGGTCCTTTGTGGGGAGGAGAAGCTGTACCTGCTGATGTGGTTGTCTGGGTAGACAACACCTTCCTCATGAGGTCGAAGGCCCCCGGGTCCCGAGTCGAGGTATCTCCCGGTTCGAAGAAATGGGAAGAATCCCGAAACAGGAGCCGAAGGCACCGACCCCGAGGACGGAACCGAATCGATCCGTGCCGAGGCCCCGAGAGGGAGCGTCGGAACTGAAACATCGGTCCGACTCTCGGTCCCGGAACCAAGGACGGATCTTTGGCCCCGAGACTCCGGTACCGGATCGGATGGAGTCGAGGTGAACGGTGCCGACCGAGAAAAAGACTGTTCTGGCACCGAGGGCTCCACAATCATCAGTTCAGCTTCTTCCGGCTCCGAAGACTGGACAGGTCTCGGAGGAGGAACAGGTGGAGATAGTGGCAGGCCTTCAAGTCTCGACATCAACTGAGAGGAGACCGAGATAAGCTTAGATAGGGCCGTATGCTCCATCAGCTTCTGCACCACACGGTCCACATCGGTGTCGGAAAGGGGCCTAGAAGAACGAGTCGAAGGGATCGAAGACGGAGCCAACCTCAGCAGAGTCGGTGGAGGGAGCTCCGTCACCGGTTCCAAGACTCGAGGCTCGGAAACTGCCAACAGTTGAACACTCGGCCCCGAAGTCTGTGGAACCGGTGATCTAACTAGACCCGAAGAGCTCGGAGCCGATGACTTTGGCTCCGACGCCTTCGACCCCTTCGAAGACTTGGATGCCTGGTCTGAAGCATCCAGAGCCTCCTGGAAAGAGGGTTTCAGCAATCCTCTGTCCATCAGTTTCCTGCGCCTATCTGTCATGACCCTCCCACTAAAAGAGTGACAAATAGAGCAGTCCTCTTGTAAGTGGAGAGGGCCAAGACAGTAGACACAGGAACTGTGGTTGTCTGTGACCGACATCTTTTGGCCACACTGACAACGTTTGAAGCCAGATTTTAATTTTTCTGACATAATAACAAGAAAAGAGAGACAGTCCAGTCCAGTAAAAGTCACTTCCAATGAAAAAGTCAAATCCGTAATATGTGTCAATTCCTTGATAAAACAGACTACAACAAATACTTTAGTCAAAGTAATCCAAGTAGGGGTGGTAGGCCCCGAAAAACTCTGTACCCTTTAGTTAAACTAGGTAACTAATCTAAGGAACCGAGAAATCTAAGTCCACTCACACACCTACTCTAACTTTTCATTGACTAGATCTAAAGTAATTTTTTTGAAAAATCTAAACAGAAAGATAAATTCTTATCTGTAAAAGCCTCGAGCTAGTCCCCAGCGATGCGTATGCAGCAGCGGCAAACTAGATCTGAGGTAAAGGCAGAGGGGGATTGTGGGTATTAGATGTCCTCGAGCTTCTTCTCGATGCAGAGCTTGCAGTCGGCCGGCACGGAGCCGAGGATCGGCTCCGAACCCATGTGTAAGAACAAAGGCGAGATTGAACACTCTCACATCTATAGATACTTTCCAAAAAAGAAATTACTTCTCCATGTATGGGCAGTTACCCCAAACAGTTGCATCCACAGATTTTCTCTATTCTAAAGTTACGTTTAATCCTGCTGGAAGTGCATCTTAGAGCCTGTGTTCCCTCCTGCACAAACACCATTCATTTCCTGTCCCATACGTTTCCCATCCCAGCAATGTATCCAAGAATCCCAAGATTCCCTTTCAAAATTCATCGACTCCTGAGAAAACTGTAGAAACTAGATGCAATTAAAAAATTACCTTTTCTAGCAGAAATCTAGCAAGCAACACAGAGATGTGACCGTGTGAGAAGAAACATCATCTTACTTCTCCAGAATGAAGTGAAAACAAGAAGTTATGTACTCATCATAACGTTTGATGTATGTAGTCCATCTCGCCTCACATTCTTACCCATGGGTTCGGAGCCGAACCTCGGCTCCGACTCAGCCATACTCTAGCTCGAAGTCTTTCAATAGGCTGGGCTAAGAGGTATCCCATGCTGCACTGCTCCCTTTCCCCAGATCTTGTTTGCTGCAAGCTCAATAACTCAATCACTCACCCTCCATACACAACGCATAGAGAAGGAAAAAAAAACATTCCAATAATAAAAGGAGTACTGAAACCAGAACTGACCTCTAGGTCCTCCAGGATGGGAGAAGGCGGGAGGGTAAGTAAGAATATGAGCCATGATGGACTACATACATCAAACGTTATGATGAGTACATAACTTCTTGATGTTATGTAGTCCAATCTCGCCTACATTCTTACCCGTGGGACAGCGTCCTCAGCACCTGAACCCAGAGAGGCTCAGTGGAAAATACTCCTGAGCACTGTGGAACCAAAGGAAGATCTGCCCCTGGATGCCAAATCCAATTTGTAGCGAGTAATAAAGGTGTGAGGAGATGCCCATGTAGCTGCAGCACAAATATCATCCATAGACATCCTGGCCTGAAATGCTGTAGAGGTAGACATAGATCGGGTAGAATGAGCCTTCACTCTAAATGGTAAATCCTTACCACCTGAGGCATAAATGAAGGAAATACAACTAGATATCCATCTAGACAAAGTCACTTTGGAAACAGGAAACCCAATCTTATTTTCTGAAAATGAGACATATAGCTGATCCGATTTTCTAAGATCCTTCGTTCTATGTAGATAAAAACGCAACTGCCTGTAAACATCCAGTTGGTGAAATTTAAATTCTGCCCTGTTAGAGAACTCTGGAAAAAATACGGGCAGCTCAATGGATTGGTTGAGATTACTAACCGAAGCCACTTTTGGCATAAATGAAGGGTTTGGTCTGAGGGAAACCCTGTCCCTGTGAAAAATCAAGTAAGGTGGTCTGATAGACAAAGCTTGGAGCTCCGAGACATGTCTAGCTGAAGTGATGGCTACCAAAAAGATAGTTTTCCAAGTCAAAAATTTTAGTTCACAAGTAGCTGCAGGCTCAAAGGGGGAGGAGGCGAGACATTGTAGCACAAAATTTAGGTCCCAAGGCATGACCGGGTCAAAGACTGGAGGGTGAAGCAGCATAGTGCCTTTCAAGAATGCCTTACAAAGTCTATGAGCCATGAGGCTGGGTTCATTAGCGACGTGAAAAGTGGAAATAGTGGCCAACTGTACTTTAATGGTCATGGCTGCTAACCCCTGATTGAAAAGCAGGGAGAGAAATTCCAGAACTGAAGAAATTGGAGCCGTATAAGGATCAATTTGTCTTGCCTGAGCCCAGATGGAGAATCTCTTCCATTTACTAGAATAAATCTTTCTAGTCGAAGGCTTATGGGAAGAAGACAGAATATGAATCACTTCCAGAGGAAAATGATGAAGCCTGACTAGCGATGGAAGTGGAGTAGCCACGCTGTCAACCAGAGGGTCTGAAGAGAGGGATGGAACTGCCCTGACATACGAGTCAGATCATCTGGCTATGGGTCCAGAATCCAGGGGGCATCCATGAGATAGGGATGGAGAAAGGGGAACCAAATTTGATGAAGCCAGTGTGCAGCAATCAGAATTATTCTGCTTCCCAAGGACTGCGCTTTCTGAATAATCTTTGTCAACAGAGGAACAGGAGGGAAGGCATAAAGTAGACCGGAGGGCCAATCGTGAACTAGAGCGTCCCTGTGCGACTCCCCCGGAGGGGGGATAAGGGTAAAGTAGCTGCTGCACTTGGTATTGAGGGGACTGGCAAATAGGTCACAGCAAGGCTGACCCCATCTGCGGAAAATCTGCTCCGCAACTTGACTGTTCAGGGACCACTCGTGGGGCATCACAATAGCTCAGCTCAACCTGTCAGCGATCATGTTGGACTTCCCCGGAATCTGCGTTGCTACAAGAAAATGTTGAGAAGACATTGCCCACTGCCACACTCGAATGGCCTCTCTGCAAAGGGGATATGACTTGGTTCCTCTGTTTGTTCAGATACCATACCACCGACATATTGTCTGAGTGGATCGCAACTGTCCCGAGAGGAAGAAAGCTCTGAAGTGCTTGCAGCGCTAGTAGCACTGCTCTCATCTCCAAGATATTGATATGCAGATGTATTTTGTGTTCCTGCCACGTGCCTTGGACCGTCCTGACGAGCTAATGCCACCCCACCCCATCTGGGAGGCATCCGTGGTCACTGTGGCAACAGGAGGGGATGGGACGAAGGGATTTCCTGCACTGATGTTGCTGGAGTGAAGCCACCAGTGTAGATCTTGCCTGCACCTGTCTGTGATCATTATGAGATGAGAAAGCGGAAGATGCTGTAGAGACCACTGGGCAAACAGCAGCCACTGAAGGAGCCTCATGTGAAGCCTCGCAAGAGGAACCAGCATAATTGTTGCAGCCATAGACCCTAACAATTTGAGAACCGTTTTTTGCCTTCACTTTTGTTTGAGGGAGCAACGCGTATACTTGTTGTTGCAAAACTTGAATCCTTTCTTGTGGTAAAAACGCCCTCATGAGCACGGTGTCTAACTCAGCGCCTATAAAGGTGACATGCTGTGAGGGCAACAAGGCAGACTTTTCCCAGTTTAGAGTGATACCCAATTGTTAACACAGCTTGATAGTGGCGTCTCTGGTCTGTAGTAGTAGATGCCTGGTGGTGGCAGAAAGGAGCCAGTCGTCCAAGTATGGAAACACTTGGAATTCCTGACATCTCAAGTGAGCCATCACCACTGCCATACATTTGGTGAACACCCTGGGGGCTGTGGTGAGACCAAAGGGCAGGGCACGAAACTGAAAATGACTAGCTCCCAGCCAGAAGCGTAGATGACTTCTGGATGCCCTGTCCATCTTTATGCAGTAGTAAGCATCCTTGAGGTCGATAGAGCACATCCACACTTCTTTTCCCAACAATGGGAGAATAGACTGCAACGTGACCATTCAGAACTTGGACTTCTTCACGTGGAGGATCAATCGGCTGAGATCCAAGATGGGTCTCAGGTCCCCTGTTCTTTTCGGCACCAAAAAGAATCTGGAGTAAGTCCCTAATCTGATCTGAGGGGACATGCTGGATGGCTCCTTTTTCTAGCAGCTTTATAACCTCTGAAGCTGCAGAATCCCTTTGATTGGGTGGAACATCTGGGATTCATTTGATCGGTGGGTGGGGAAAAGAGAAGGGAATGTGGTATCCTCCGGAAATTATTTTTAATACCCACTGATCCTGGGTGATGTCTTTTGTCAGGCTTCTGGGTATAGTGAAATGCAACCCCTGACTGGCTCCGGAAACGCGCAGTCGGGCCTTCCGTCAGGCGCACTGGTAGGGAGAACCATGAAAGGAATCACGGTCTCCCAGGTTACGCGGGCCTCCTCTGCTTCTAGGGTGGCGTCTACCTGAGTTACTAACCCCTACCCTGCCTCTGAAGGGTGAATCACTTTGTGTGTCATGAAAAAACCTCTGCAATTTCTTGAACCACATTTTCCCACTCTTCTGGACCTTGGGATAAGGTCTAGAAGGCATGGAAAAATGGACTCCCACAGCAGACAGAGTTTTCCCTCTTGCTCGCACCTAGTGGGAGTGTCTTTCACCTTGGTTCTGAACAACGAGGAACCATCAAACTGGGCGTTGGTGAATGTAGACTTGAAGGCCTCCGCGAAATTACAGAGGCGCATCCAGGAGTGCCTCCTGAGAGAAACTCCAGAACTCGCTGCCCTACTTGCTCCTTCGGCTGCGTAAGAGATCAGCCTCATGGAGGAGTTAGCAACAGAATTTAGGGTAGACATCTGAGCGTTGACTTTCTGAGCCACTGCGTCAGAAACGTTACCCTGCAGAGCATCTCCCAGCTCTTTCAGATCTCTTTGGAGCCGTGTAAAATGTGACAAGTAATTCAGTGACCGCAGTGTAAAGGCCGCTGAAGAAAACATACGCTTGCCATACTGGTCCATGGTCCTAGACTCCTTGTTAGGGGATGGACGGTAGAATACGTCTCTGCCAGTTCCTTCTTGGTGGCCGCTGCCACCACCATGGCATCTACTGGGACGCCCTTTGTGAGAAAGTCTTTGTCAGAGGGGGCGGCCAGAAATTTGTTGGGTCTCCTGGGGACTGGTTTCACAGTGTCAGGGGTTTCCCACACCCTCTGACAAACTAGATCCAGGAGCTCGTCGAAGGGTGGAGAGACCCAAGAAGTGGAGGGCTGAGCCCCAAAGGCCTTCAGGAACACAGACTCCTCCTCGGAGACTGGTTTAGAGGGCCAGTCGCCTCTCTGTTTCATGATCTATAGGATATCAGAGAAAGAGATATCCTCAAAGGACGACTTGGGGGACCCCTCTGATTCAAGATCGGTGTCCGACGTGAGAATCTTCCTGGAAGTCGATGTGCTTCCTCTTGCACATTCTTTTTCTGGGTGACTTCTCAGGCAAAAACTCTGGGGGGGCCCTCAGAAATTTGGGGACAACTCATGGAGGTATCCTGAGGCCTCGGAGCCAATAAGCCAGGATGGGCTATTGGAGTCAACCTAGAAGCATAAGATGGCTCCGACCACTCTGGCTCCTAAGGCTGAGATTTGCTCGGAGGAGGTATCGACGATGGATGTGTGATGGGTTCCGGAGCCGAGTGGGCTGGAGCCGAAAGCAATTTAACCAGCACTGGTGATTGAAGCAGTCTCTGTACCACTCTATACACATCAGATAGTGTCCTGGAGGACCTAGAGGACAAGGTAGGAGATCTAGATGACCTCTCTGAAGGAGACATGCCAGGAGGAGAAACCGGTCTAAAAACTGGAGACCGGCTCCAAACTAGTATCTCCGACACCGGCTCCAAAAAGCTGGGAGCCGATGTAAGTTCCATCAGGTGACAAGCTTCCTTCGGCACCCAAGACAGTGGAGCCGAGGATGCCACAGTAGACTTAGCAACTTTCTCTGGAAGCTCCGAGAGATCGTTTTTTGCTTTGGGTGTTTTGTCTCTTTTAGAGGGAGAGGACTTAACACTAGAAGACCTCTCCAAATCTTCCTCAAAAGAGGGTTTCAGTAGTTCCTTCAGAATTAGTTTGTTCTTCCTTTCTTGAAGAACATGAGGGCTGAATGCGTGACAGAAAAGCACAAGACTCCTGAAGGTGTATAGCCCCCAAACAATAAACACACACAGAGTGCCCATCAATAATCGACATCTTGTACCCACATTTACTACATTTTTTAAAACCCGAAGGCTTATGTTCTTTTGTATCCTTAGACATGGTCGGCAGGATACTAACACAACACAACAGAAAACTGACACCAGCAACAAGCGTGGGGACTAAACTAAGAAACTACAGACACTACACAAGGACCTCTAACTCAAACGGTCCAGACAGGAAAACAAGGGGAAGGACTAGGTCCTCTAACTTAAATGGCCCTAGCCCGGAAGGGATAGGTACCTAAAACAAAAAACAAGCACAGAAGGGAGAAAAAAATAACTAAGGGAGGACTAGGGTCCTCTAACTAAAACGGGCCTAGCTCATTGGGAGATAGCTGACGGGATACCAGACAAAAGTAGACAAATGCCACAAAGGTGGACAAAAAACACTTCCACAAAGCAACACCACACACACCTAGCTATGAAAATAGCTTTTGGATCAAAATTTTAGCTCAAAATTTTAGTCAAGAAGACAAAAAGTTATACTTAGCCACAGCCAAGAGCGAGACCAGGTCTGAACTTTATGAGTGGCAAAAGAGATCTGGGGAAAGGGAGTAGTGCAGCATGGGATACCTCTTAGCCCAGCCAACTGAAAGACTTTGAGCTAGAGTATGGCCGAGTCGGAGCCGAAGTTCGGCTCTGAACCCACGGGTAAGAATGTAGGTGAGATTGGACTACATAACATCCTAGGGTTTGAAACACATCCCTGAGAAACAACAGTTAGTCTTGTGAGCTTTGAAGACAGTCTGCAAAAATAAAGCAATCTTCTAAACATGGTAAAATCTGAATGCCTTGAGGTCTGCAAAAAGCAATTACTAGTGCTAGATACTTTGTGAATATCACTGGGCCATGGAAACACCAAAATGTAAAAAGAAAAAAATGAATACATGAGCCAGAATCAGGCAACCTTAAAAAAAATCTCATGTTTCTGTGAATGGGTATGTGCATCTTTTAGGTCCAGCATCAACAAAAAGCCAGAGGAGGAATTGGAAAAAAGAGAGACCGAGGGGCTGCCATTTTCAATTTTGGAACTTTTACTTAAAGGTTTAAAAGGCAGTACAGGTCTCAACATTCCCTGCTTTTAGGGTACTAGGAAAATTCTTGAATAAAATCCTTCCTCTATTTGACAATCTGGGAATGATTCTATGACTCTGAGATCATCACCAGCAACCCCCTTTTCTCCATTTTCTACAGGAGGTCAGGGTGTCATTTTAACTGTTGCCATCCCTCTCGAGTCAATGCTACGCTCCTGTCTTCAACACTGATGCTTGTCTGTCGCTCATTTTCTCTCACACAATCCATCCACCTCTTTGCTGGACGCCCTCCTTTCCTCTTACTTTCTTCCTGTCTGTCCCAAATCATCTTCACCAGATTTTCTTTTGTTTTTCTGCATATGTGCCCGAACCACCATATGTTCTTTTTGATGTTTTCTGAAATTGGAGCTACTTTGGCTTCTGCACTTATGTCATTTCTTAACCTGTCCCACAGTGTACATCCTACCACCCATCTCAAGCACTTAATTTCCATCCCCTTTAACTTCCTCATCTGCTCTGCCTTTACTGTCCAGGTTTTTGTACCATAGAGGTGCACTGGTTTCACCATTGCTTTGTACACCTTACTTGTCAGTTTTTTTGGCATTCTTCTGTCATACACTATACATGACACTCAATGACAGGTGACTGCAGCCCCTCTGATTCTAACTTTGACCTCTTCATTCAGGCTTCCCTTCTCCTCAGCCACCTCTCCCAGATATCTGAAGCTGTTAACCTGTTGTACTGTCTTCCCTTCTACCTCAATTTTCAGCTTTTTCTGATTTCCCCAATTTCCTGCCATTTCCACTGTCTTATCTCTACTCAGTTTCATCTCATGTGCCTTCTGATTTGCATTCAATTCCCTATCCTTTGCTGAAGTTCTTGCTCACAGTCTGCCTGTAATATCACATTGTCTGCATATAACAACTTTATTGATCTGTCCCCTCCACCCTGATCCTAAAACAATCACCAGTATGAACAGCAGTGGGCTCAGGGATGATCTCCGATATACACCCACTCCCACTGGGAACACCTCTGAGAGATCCAACACTGTTCATACTTGAGTCATTGGGTCCTTGTACACAGCCTGCACTAATTCTACCAATGTTTCTGGGACTTCAAACCATCAGAGTACTGCCGAAATCAGCTTTCTCAGGACCTTATCATATGGTTTCTCCAAGTCTTGGAATGTCCAGCTGGGACTCTTTCCTCATTTTACCCTCTTCTCAACTATCAGTCTCAGTGCAAGGATCAGGTCAGCTGCTCATCTCCCATCTTATTTTCTACTACTATGCGCATCCGTTTATCAATCACCCTCTCCAGAACATTCAAGCAATGTGACAGGAGTTTGATAGCACTGCACTGTCCAAAGTTGTGGCTGTCCACTTTGTTCTTGCACATTGCCATGAGTATGCTTATTCTTCAGTCACCTGGGATATGCCTCTCTCTCCACACTGCTATGAGTACTCTCAGGAGCCATTTCTTCCCCATCATACCCAGAATCCTTAACACATCTACTGTGACCTCATCTGAGCCTGCTGCTTTCCCTGACTTAATTTTCTTAGTGCTATTCTTACTTCTAGCGTGGGCTCCTTTTCTCTCATTGTAGTCTGTGTCTGGGGCGTTACAGCTTCTGTGCAGTTTTCTTCACTTACAAGCTGCTGGAAGTACTCCTTCTATCCACCTTTGATGTCCTACAGACTAGTCAGCAAGTTGTTTCTGGCATCCCTTATGCAGGATGCCTATCATCTTTATCTTTCTGTCTTTGCCTTGCAACTTGATAGTTTCTTTATGCCGCCTACTAAGCCACTTTCTAGAAGCTGGCCGAGTGCCTCTGATGCCCTGTTCTTTGCTACTGCAACTCCTTTCTTAGCTTCTTTGATAGCCAACTAGTATTACTTCCTAGCCTGGTCTGTCTTTTCTCACACTTTTTTCTGCACTCCTCCTTTCTTTTGATTACTTCCTGGACTTCTGCATTCCACCACCAGCTTTCCTTATGTACCTTATTTCCATACCTGTCTCTGCCACATATCTGTTCTGTAGTCCTCAAACATGCTGTTTTGAGAAGTTACCATTCTTCAACTCCACCTATTTTCTCTTCTTCCTGGGGTGCTAGAGCCCTGAGTAATTCCTTGAACTACTGTACTTTCTCTCTAGTCAACTTCCAATTTTTCAGCCTGGTCTCTGTTGACCTTAGAGCCTTCTCTGATCACTGCTTACAGTTGATTGTGGCAATGAGTGGTTTATGCTGTGGGCTAACTGTTTCACTGGGAATGACCTTACAATCACTGATTGTACCACAGCACCCTTTCCTTACTAGGAGGAAGTCTACATGAGTTGCATATATGCCACTCTTGTATTTGATCTTGTGATTTTCTCTCTTTATGAACCATGTTTGGCTACTATCAAGCTATTTATCAGACAGAAGTCTAGAATTATCTCTCTTTCTTTATTCCTGTTGCCTCACCCATGTGGACCCAGGCAATCTTCATATCCTGTTCTGTCTGTCCTGATATGTGTATTCAAGTTAGCCATTATCAACACCAATACATGTTGCCCTGCTTTATCTAGTAGGTCCTTCAAATACTGTATATGAATGCACTCTTTTCCTCACTATCACAACTCACTGTGGCGCACAAGCTGAGATTATGAATACTGCCCTATTAGGCTGGAGTTTTGACTGCCATGAGTCTGTCACTAATTCTGATGACATCCCTCACTGCCTTCTGAAGCCTGTCCTCAAAACAATTCTGACATCATTTCTAGCCTATCCTGCTCCTGAACAGTAGACTCTGGATCTCAAGCCATGTGGCTTTGCTGCACTGATCTTCCATATTGTCTCTTGGATATATAGGATGTCTGGCCTCCTCTGTATCATCATGTCATCAACTTCCAAGCTCCACCCTGTCAGTGAACCTACTCTGAGTGCAGCAATTCTTCACTCATGTTTGGCAGGTTGATTGGTTTTATGTCCAGCTTTTGCTCAGAGCTATCCCAGGTAACCCAGGCTGGGAAACTGGACACCAGCCAGTGGCTTTATGGTGGGCAAACACTGGCCAGTAGGATCATAGGAAGTTACTAGGCTATTGGCTCTGAGGCCCTAACAAGGCTAGCCAAGAATTTAGCCCATGTTCCAACAAGTCAGCACCCTATGCCTCTGTCCAGCAGGGACACAGGTGGAATCCCAGGAGTGTACTTTCTGTTCCTCATCCAGTTATCCAGGTTGCGCTTAAAAAGGTTTAATGAGGGACTCTGCTTTATGTGGAGAGGGAGTCTATTCCACAAAAGGGAGAGTCTCTGGGATACAAATCCGTCCTGCCAACAAGTCCTATTGATGTCACAGACCAGGGTGAGGTCGCGTGTGAGGGTTGAGTGGAGCTTGACTTGCGGATATGCAGCAGTCCCATCAGGGCAGGGTCTGAAATTGTTTTGTATGCCAGACAGAGGTCACCTCTGAGGAGTCTGTAGGAGGCTGAGTAGAGGGACAGGGCCTTTTAGCCTATTATCTGTGTACAGTAGATGTTTGAGGGCATGGATTCTCCGGGTGAAGAAACTCTGTGGTCTCTCCAGCTTCTACATTTGCTTTGTGAGGTACATGCTGAAAGGGGCATTGTACTCAATAATGGGTCTTACAAGGGATGTTATGACCACCTTGCCCCTGGATGAGATGCCCTTACTAATGAGGTGGGCCATGTAGAAAGCTTTCCATACAATGGAGGCAATATGGTAGTCAAAAGTCAGTTTGCTATCAACCTGGGTGCCCAAGTCCCTCACAACTGATCAATAATAAGACCCTAAGCACGCAATGTGATAACTGTGTGGGGACATCACTCTCCCCAAAAGGGATGATGATGCATTTTTTTGGCATTCAGTTTGTAGCCATGTTTCTGGCACCAGTCATTTGTTTGGGTGAGACCCTCTTGGAGGATGTCCACATCACTAGGGAAATTGATGACAACACCCAGTCTGCAGTCATCTGCAGACTTGGTCAGCCAAAGCCCACTAGATTTGTCCTGCACCTCTGAAAAGTATATCACAAACAGCAGAGGCCCTAAGACCGATCCCTGGAGTGCACCGCTTGTTACGGGTCTACTGCTTGAGATTGCTTTCCCTATTTTGACTAAGTGGGTTCCATCAGTGAACCAGTTTGCTACCCATCTGGTAACATATAGACTGATGCCTAGTTGAGACAGTTTATCTATTACACCTGAGTGGGGAACAGTATCAAAAGCCTTATAAATATATATATATATATATATATATATATATATATATATATATAAATGCTCATATTGTACTTTGGTGTAGGTTTGAACATGTGCGCCAGTTCCTATGGAGGGGGAAGGGGCTGTGAAGCTGTTTATACATCCCCCCTCAGGAGGTTGTCATCAGCTTTGGAAACATTTTTTTGTTTGACACTACCTGGGGGGGGGGGGTGTCAGGGGAGATGGCAACTTCGATAGTGACTGCTTTGTGGTCGGATCTTACCAGGGATGATGACACTGTAGGGATGCTGCAGTGGTTACTCATGTTGGTTAATACTAAGCCCAAGATATTTTCACCTCTTGTGGTGGTGTCAACCAACTGGCTCAAGGCATTTGCATTAACAAAAATCAAGGAATCTCTGGGCATTTGTGTTTTGGCATGAGTATTTCTTCCAATCTATGGTTGGATAGTTAAAGTTGCCCAGGGTCAGGGTAAAGGGTTAGATCTTGATAGATTCGAAGAAGTCCAGTTAAGTGGATTGGGGATATTAAGTCAGAGTTGGAGGCCTGTAGCTAGCTATGATTTGAATAGGGGTCTTGTTAATTGTTAACTGCACCTGGAGTGTTTTCTGTGTATCATGCTGTTTGACCAGCCTAGAGGTGTGTATGTCTTTTATATATATATTGCAACTCCACCTCCTTTTGTTTTGCTGCCCACAGTTTTGGCAAACACCCCTCCCACTGTTAGCATGGATTCCTGGCATAGGTCGTAGTAGGCTGGGTCCTCAACCCACTTATCACCGGCAAACACCCATGCTCATTCTGGCGATATTAGTTAACATGGCCAAATCACCTAGAGCCATATTTCACACAGTCAAGTGGCTAGCCCTGCCACAGCACACAGTCTGTGATCCATGTTCTCCTATCTTGAGGATACTGAGTACCACAGTAGATGTCCAAAGCGGTTGGTCTATACAAATCTTCCCCCAACAGGGCCCCATGTACGGGTCTATGTCAGGTGACTGACTTTTTGGAAACTCAAAAAAAAATATCAACGAGACCATATGATAGACTTTCCAAAAACTCAATCATCAAAATCTACCTTTTTTTACATTTTTGCAGGGGGCAAACCTCCCTGCATCCCCACATACCCTGCAAATTATATGGGTCTATATTATAATCTCAAATGACTAAAAGTGTGAACGCTGTTTAATCGACCCCTTAAAATCAAAAACACTAAGTCCCGAAGAGACGGAACATCGTTTTTTTTCCCAGGGAAAACAAAAATCACTGGGCCGTTTTCGAGACTTTGTCATTTCCTCCACTGTGGTGCAATCTCGGAGTTGGTATATTTAAGTAGAGGTATTTTGTGTTTGGATTTTCTTTTTTTTGCGTAGCAGCGATTTTCTTCCCCGGGGGGGGGGGGGGGATCGCTGTTCCGTGTGTTCGAGATTTAGTGCTTTCGATTTTAAGGGGTCGATTAAAGAGCATTCACTCTTTTAATCATTCAAGGTTATAATATAGACCCAATTACATATACCAACTCCCAGATTGCACTACAGTGATGAAAGGGGTACATTTCCCGAAGATCACTGCACAGAGATCACCATTTAAAAGCTTTGAGTTTTCAAAATCTCGATCATATGGTCTCGACCATATAGAATTCAAGTTTCTGAAAACTCAGTCAACTGATAGGGACCCCCATGCAGAATCTGTGCTGCTGCCCACAGCTTGGTTCATTGATAAGTTTGAGAATGAAACACTCAGCATGATTTTTCAGAGGTGTGAGGAACCCAAAGAGACACAGGGAGAACATGCAAACTACAAATAGGCATTGGCCGGAAGTCAGGATTGAACTTTGTACCTTATGCATGGAAGGCGAAGACCTTAGCCATTATTCTAAATGGATTCCTTCAGATAACGCAAAGGAAGTGATGAGTTTTATTTTCTGGGTGTGGAGGAACCCTAGGTTTAGAAAAGATGAATCCCATTGCCACCTGCATTCATTATGGAGAACTTCCTGTACAGAGGACATCACTGTAATTTGATTCCAGTGGGGATGACAAAGTCTAGCTGCAAGGTTTAGAGGATGGTGAGAGTGCACAGAGTAGGGGATGGAAGAAAAAGACAGTCAAGCATTTTTCTTTGACTGCCTTTCAGACTGAGTCACACCATGTTTTTCTTTAAGTTGCCCTACTACTGTTTCTTGCACTGTCGTTTCCCTGACTTCTGTTAGGATTGTTTAGAAGGTTTTCTGTAGAAGGGCTCAGGACTAAAAAGAAGTTATGTCTTACCATAACGTTCCATCTGTGTAGTTGATCTTCTTTCATTCATCACTGAAGGGTTGTCAGTTCCATCCTCGGAACCGAATAGGCCTAATACCAAGCTCACACCAGCCAAAAAACTCTAGAGCTAAGTTTACCCATAGTGCCATTCTCTCTGTTACCTCAGATTGAGTTTGCCCAATATTAGTAAAGAGGAGGCCATTTCTGTGCAAATGCCCCAACTCACCACTTGGACCCAAAGTATCCCCCAGTAGCCTTTGGAGGAGGAAGGCTGGTGGGAAGTGATGAATGAAAGAACAACAACAATACAGATGGAACGTTATGGTAAGACATAACTTCTTTATCTGATGTTGTTAATCTTCTTTCCATTCATCACTGATGGGACAGAATCCCCAGCTACCGTATGTTCCTTGGGTGGCCCTAAGGAAGAACATTCCTAAGCACCACTGAGCCAAAGGCAGCTCTCCCTCTGGAGACCACATCCAATTTGTAATGATTAATAAAGGCGTGGGGGGTAGCCCATGTCGCTGCTGCACAAATATCCATGGAAGCTCTCAAATGGAAGGCTACAGAAGTTGCCATAGATCTGGTAGAGTGGGCTTTAACATTCTGTGGTATAGGCGTTTTCATAAGCGAAAAGATGTAGTGTATGCAGTCATTAAACCACTTAGATTAAGTCACCTTGGAGACGGAATTTCCCATTCTAGGTCCAGAGAAGGAAATGAAAAGTTGGTCAGTTTTACGCACTGCTTTAGTTCTGTCAAGATAAAACCTCAATTGTCTATGTACTTCCAAAGAGTACAGACAGTATTCCCCTTTATTAGTAAAATTTGGGAAAACTACTGGCAGGTCAATGGTTTGATTGATGGAACAATCAAAAATAACTTTGGGAAGAAAAGAGGGGTTCGTCCGGAGTGACACTCTGTCCTTGTGGAAGATTAAGTAGGGCCTTTTAATGCATAGTGCATGGATCTCCGGAATTCATCTGGCCGACGTGATGGCTACCAGGAAAAGGGACTTCCAAGATAAAAATGTGAAGTCACACTTTGGTGCAGGCTCAAAAGAAGGTGGAGTTAAAGACTGAAGAACTAACGAGAGGTTCCATAGCTCTATAGGTTGTTTGATTGGAGGCCTAATGTGCGAGACCCTTTTTAGAAAGGTTTTGCAGAAGTGATGAGAAATGAGGGGAGAATTACCAAAACCATCATGAAAGTTAGAAATAGCCGCTAGATGTACTAGTATGGTAGAAGCTGCAGCTCCATTCTCGAAAAATTTTGACAGATATTGTAAGAATACTGTAACTGGAGCAGAGTATGGGTCTTGCCTTCTTTTATTAGAACCAAATAGAGAATCTCTTCCATTTGTCTAGATATAGTCTTCTGGTGGATGGTTTGTGTGAGGCCAGGATAATGTCACGTACTGAAGGAAGGTTATCCCACCTGGTGATTAACGGAAATGGAGAAACCAAGCTGTCAGCTTGAGACTGGATAGGTTCGGGTGACTCAACCCTTGGGGGTGAGAAATTAGGTCTGAAAAAGGGTCCAGAATCCACGGTCGGCATAATAGGTGAGGCTGAAAGAAGGGGAACCAAACTTGTTGAGGCCAAAAAGGTGCTATGATTGCTTTGCCTTTCAACCAAACAGCTTTTTTTATGAATTGGGGAATCAGAGGAATGGGGGGATAGGCATATAGCACTCCTGTGGGCCAATCTTGAATCAGGGCATCCCTCGGGGACACCCCTGTGGGGGAAATAGGGCAAAATAGCTGCTGCATTTGTTGTTTGACGGGGAGGCAAATAGGTGGCAGCAAGGCTGGCCTCAATGGCTGAAGGTTTTCGTCGCTATGTTGGGATTGAGGGACCACTCGTGAGGCAGGAGAATACATCTGCTCACCTTGTCCGCAATCACACTGGAATTCCTTGGGATATGCATTGCTATCAGAAAGCAGTTGGAAGCTATCGTCCAGTGAAAATTCTCATTGCCTCTCGACACAGGGGATAGGACTTGGTTCCACCTTGCTTGTTGATGTACCAAACTACTGACATGTCTGACTAAACTGCAATCATCCCAGAAAGAAAAACAGATTGGAATGCTTACAACGCTAACAGCACTGCTCTCTGTTCTAAAACAATGATATGCAGGCTGGCCTCCATTGTGGACCATGTGCCTTGGTCTGTCTTTCCCTGAAAATGCCCCCCCCCCCACCCTATCAGGGAAGCATCCATGGTCACAATGGCGTTGGGTTGGGGAGGATGGAATGGGCGGCTCCAAAGTTCTCTCTCTGGCCTCATCCACCAAAGAAGGTCCTGTTTGCATCAACTGGTTATCTGAATCTGAAAGCATAGAAGATGGTGACTTGGAAACCATTGAGATAGTAGAAGCCACTGAAGTACTCGCATGTGGAGTTTCACAAGAGGCACAATCAATATAGCAGCTGCCACTGACCTTAGAAGCTGAAGAACCTCCCTTGCTGAGGCTTTGTTTTGACAGAGTATCACCTGGAGTTGGAGCCTTAGTCTCTGCAGTCTGTGAACTTGGAGGGACACCAGACAAGAACAGGTGTCGAAGACTGCTCCAAAGAACTCTACAGACTGGGTCAGAGCAAGGTTGGATTTCTCCCAATTTATTGTTATTCCAAAAGTCTCACCAGGGAAAGCGTGTATTGCAAGGCTGCTAAGAGAAGATGCTCGGTGGGGACGGTAAGTAGCCAATCGTCCAAATACAGAAGCACCCGGAATCCTTGCAGTCTCAAGTGAGCTGTGACCACTGTCATGCACTTTGTGAACACTCTGGGGGCTGTAGAGAGTCCGAATGGCAGGGCACGAAATTGAAAGTGATTGTCTCCTAGCCAGAAGCGAAGTAGTCTCCCGGAGCGTTTGTCCATTTTGATGTGGTAATACAGATCCCGGAGATCTATCAAGCACATCCAATTGCCTTCCCTAAGAAAAGGGAGAATGGACTGAATCGTGACCATCTGGAATTTCATTTGGGCAATGGACTTGTTCAAATTACAGAGATCCAGAATTGGTCTCCAGTCCCCTGTCTTTTTTGACACCAAAAAGAATCCTGAGTAGAATCCGGATCCGCACTGGTCTGGTGGGACTGTTTGGAAGACTCTTTTGACACAGCTTGTTTATTTCTGCGCCTGCTTCTTCCCTTTGACTGGGTGGAACATCAGAAAGTTTTGTAGGAAGCTTTGGATAAGTGATGAGGGGAATGGTGTAGCTTCTGGTTATAATTTTTTGCACCCAACGGTAGGAAGTTATTTATTACCAGGCAGCATGATGCAGAGAGAAATGTCCCCTGACTGCTTCCACAGGAAAGCAATCGGGCCACTCTTCAGGAGCACTGGTAAGGCTGCCCAGAGAAAGAATCCCTGATTACATGGCCCCCCTGCCTTGGTATAGGCATCTTCCAGAATTGTTACCCCCTCTGCCCCTAGGGGTATCATTGCCACATGTGGCACAGAAAGGACCATGAGATTTTTTTGTGCCACAATTTTCTGCTCCTCTGGTTCCTAGAAAAGGAATGTTGTGGACTGGAAAAGCATAGACCTACAGCAGACCTGACTAGGGTGTCTTTCACCTTAGGGCCAAAAAGGGAAGATGATTCGATTGGAGTGTTCAGGAAGGAAGACTTAAAAGGGTCTGCAAAGTCACAGAGCCGCATCCAGGCATGGCATCTCATAACTATGCCTGAACCGGCCGCTCTTGCCGCCCCTTTAGTTGCATGCGAGAACAACCTCATGGACGAATTGGAGATGGATTCCAGGGTTGTGAGCTGAGGCAAATTTGTCTTACCCTGTCAGGCACCTGTCCTGCTAGCATTCCAGAGTGTTCGGAAACCAAGTCTTTTTGGAGCCTCGTAAAATGTGCCAAATAATTCAGAGACCGTATGGCAAAGGTAGCTGAAGCAAAAACACGCTTCCCTAATCTGTCCACAGCCCGGGATTCCCTGTTGGGCGGATGAACAGTATGATTCTCTTCGGTGAGATCCTTTTTCGTGGCCGCCGCCACCACCATAGCATCAACTGGTAAACCTCTAGACCAATGTGGGTTCATCTCAGGGGAGGACAATATCTTGTCAGGTCTCCAAGGGATTGACTCAACAGAATTAGGGTTCTTCCAGGTGCACTGCACGAGTTGTACAAGCTCGTCTGCAGGTGTGGTCACTCAAGAGGTAAATAGCCAGGCACGGAAAGCCTGCAGAAACGCTGACTCCTTGGAAGAAGGGGTAGTGGGCTTCCAAACACCCCTCTGTTTCAACAATTCAAGGATGTCCCCAAAGGAGACATCATCGGGGGGTGGACCCTTCCCAGTCAACGAAATCCATATCCTGAGACTCTTCAGGGAAGTCTACATGCTTCCGAATGCATGATCTCTTCCATGGTGTCTCCTCAGCAGGGGCCTCTGAGGAGGACACGGAAGAAAGGGCGCCCTTTAACAGGGTCTCTTGAGTCTTTCATGCCTGGTGTCCCGGGGCGGTGGCTTGTGTCACATGTAGCTCAGGGGAAAAGGAGGTCTGGAGTTCTGACGTTGGTGGAATGCTTCCAGAAGCAAGTGCCCTCTCCATAGCTCAGAAAGCAGGTCCACCCAATGAGGGATGGGAGCCCCGAACAGAGAGGGGCAAACTCAGAAATGGGGTCACACCACACTCCGCCGAACCCACTCCCGAGGGAGAAGCCTCAACCAGGATGAGTGCAGACAGAGCTCCTTGCACCACGGACAGAAACACAGACACACTCTGAACCATACTCTGAGCCGAAGAGCCTGCAGTCCAATCAAGAAAGTGGAGAAGGCTCGGTTCTGAAGAGACCGAAGGTCAAAGGGAAAGCCCTGGAGCCACAATGGGGTCCACTACTGGCATCAAAACGAGGAGTCCTGAATAGGACATCGGAGCTGAAGACTTTGGAACCGGTATGGTCAAAGTAGGAGAGTAGGATGAAGTCCATGGAGAAACCAATCCAGGTTCTGCAAGCGGATGGGTCCTAGACAGACTGGGTATCCCCCTGGCTGTCAACAGCTGATCCACAAGACACACCACGTCAAACTCAGACAGGCTCCTGGTGGATCCAGTGGACACTCCTGACAGGGAGTCAAGTCGTTCTAGGAACGGACTATGTACTTACCCTAGAAAAGGATCTGCTGATGGAGAGTATCGGGTCTGTGGTGTGGAGTCTATCGGCACCGATGCCTCAAGTTTGGAGACAGGAACCAGTGGCATCAAAATTGTCATTATCAGAACCGTGAAAAGACTCGGTGCTGGATGGGCACTCAGAGCAGAAAAAGAAGGTTCAGTAGAAAACAGAATCACAGAGGCAGGCATCGAAGACGTGCACTGTGCTGAAGCAGCACTTGGTGCCGAAGCAGGAGCAACCTTTGAAAAATCAGTAGTCAGTGCCATAGTCAGTATTAGAGCAAAAACAGACGCCAACAAAGGAACAGTAGTAGTCAGAGCAGAAGAGGTCGGCGCCGATGAGGCGGACCTATGCTCCGAAGACAATTTCGGAACTTGAGACTTGCCCTGGTCACCAGAAGGTGAAGAGGGAACAGAGTGGGACCTTTTCTTTTCTTTTGTAGGAGGGGATGTGTGTGTGTGTGTGTGTATGAAATAAGGTGAAAGAAGAAGGAGAAATACCAAAGATGGTATTTAAGAAATAGCACGAGGGGAGGGAGAAAGGCTGTACCACCAATGGGGTACTGAAGATTACCAAAAAGGTAAAAACAGAAGGGTAGAAAGGTCTATCGATAGGGTCAAAAGTAAAGAAATTATCAAAATACCAACAAGGAATAAGTAGATACACAACATCCAAGAAAATAACAAAATTTTAACACTTAACTGAGAGCTTGGCTTGCATGCGGCTTTAACGGCTATGAAGCAAATGATAACTGAGGTAACAGGGAGAAAGGCACTATGGGTAAAAGCTTAGCTCGAGAGTTTTTTGGCTGGCACGAGCTTGGTATTAAGCCAACTCGGTTCAGAGGACGGAACAGACAACCCATCAGTGATGAATGGAAAGATTAACATCTGATCTCCTGTTATACTTAGGAACAGGAGAATGAAAAATACCTTTGATCCGTTAAATGAGTTTCCGCCTCTCATCAAATTGTTTCAAAATATTAGCTGAGGAGTCACCAAACAATGTTCGCTTGACAAGGGAGGATTTGTGTCTTGACATGCACAGGTAAATTCTGTGATCTAAGCCATGCATATCCACACACAACAGACCCCAGGTGCTTGCAGCTACTCAAGACACTATATTTATTTATTTATTTTACTTTTGTTGACTGGGCTAGTCTAACTGGATATATGTCCATTTTCAGTAGAGGCCAGAGGAGAAAAGCTCCGAGACAATAACAAGGACAGAAAAAAGAAAACATTTATACAAATAATCCGCAAGAAATAGCAATTACAAAAAAATAAATGTGTAGTCCCCAAGGAAAAAAGTTAAATACAAGAATAATTACATGAGTAAACAATTGACTGCCAGTAAAAAATATATATATATTTTTTTATATCAGCAGCATCATAGGAGCAACTTAAAAATGTTTGCATTACAGAAGAGATCATGATGAGCATTGAATATATGAGGTCTGAAGAGGGTAAATCCACAAGGGCTTTATTCACGTTAGCAATATTTTGCCATGTGAGCCTGACTGACCTGAAAGCAAATGTTAACATATAAACATTTTCCCTTAAAGGACCATTATGGGCAAATGATGAAAAAACATACATTTTTTATCTAGTCATGAATTTCTGTACCTCTCAAAGCTGCTTGACACAAAATAAATATTCACTGCCAATTTTATTTATTTTTTTAATCCTTGTCTGCCCTCATGGGAGAAACATCATCATGTGATGAGACATTTTTCCTTTGGAAATCTAACACTGTCCCAAAATGCAGTATGACAGCCCTAATTGTGAAAAAAGTAGCTCTACCATTTGTTGTCAGATTAGACTTTTATTCAGGTTTTTCATTTTAAGTGAATGAAACTGCCAAGTTTAAGAGTCTGTAGATCAAGTGCCATTAACTGGTCTGCACTGAGTTTTACAAGTGTTGTTCCTACTGATGTAAAACACATTCTCTGAAAAAAAGCTTGCAAAAGTGTCAACAAATTACTGAGATAAACACTTTTTATAAAGATCAGTTTTGTCAGTTGCAGTTCCTGAGCAAGTTACTCCTCCTGTCCCATCTGCCCTGCTTCATTGAGCTAGAATCTCACATTTCCAGCTCAGCTAAGTTCAGATATTCAGTCAAACTTGCATGACAATAGACATCAAACAAATCACAGGCATGATGTGCCACTAAAACTCTTCCTTCATATGTTTCTTTAGTTGTGACTTTTGACTACCGCTTTCTCAGGCATTATGAGTTAAAAAAAAAAAAAAGAAAAGAAAAGAAACCACACATCATTCCACAGATTAGGCCAGTATATCGGTTCTTGAAATATGCACACTAATATATTTACTTTGGATTGCTTTTTGGCTGCTCACATGGTTTTGCAAAGTAATTCTGTCATAGCATAACCTGTATGTAATGTCAAGCCGAACAATGAATAGTTTTGTTTCTTCTTAACAGCCTCTCAAGCTTCTTATGGGACCCACTACTTTCATTTATTTATTTATTTTCAGTTTGTTTACCAGGATAGTCCATTGGGCCACAAGGAACCCATTTTCAACAGAGTCCTGGGGAGAAAAGCTCCAGTAAGTACAAATATAATACATTTCATAAAGTACAGTTTTGTACCTACCATAAATGTAGATGTTCGAGTGTATATACTGCTGCAGTCATCACACTTGGGTTATCCTGCCGTCAGGCGGTCCCGCAGTTGGCCGAATCCCAAAGTCTTGGTCCGGCATCGGTTGTCGTCGCTTCTTCCCTGACGTCAGTGCGACAGGGGGATAAAAGAGGCAGCCGACGCCATTTTCTTCAGTTTTTCTTGCCCCAGATGTCAGGTGCCCCCAACTAGGAAGGCAATTAAATAACTATGCAAAAATACCTTAGTAGATAAACAACAGTATTAGCTGTTAGCAAATACACCATATAGGCATACATCCAATAGATTGATGTACATGGAGTTATAACTATCACCCCGGTATGTAGAGGGGATGGTGGGATGGTAACCTGGACTGCAGCAGTATATACACTCGAACATCTACATTTATGGTAGGTACAAAACTGTACTATGTTCGTGTTATACTGCTGCAGTCATCACACTTGGGTTGAATCCCAAAGCTATGGATGGTTCTAAACTGGGTTAGGTGAAGCTAGGATGCCCTGCAGAACTGCAGTGGCAAAACCAGCTCTGGTTTTTGAGTATAATGGAAGGTGGTAGTGCTTGGTAAAGGTGTGCACTGAACTCCAAGTAGCTGCCTCCAGAATGTCCTTGGTTGGAACCCCCCTGAGAAAGGCTGCTGAGGTTGCTGTAGCCCTGGTAGAATGGGACCTAATATTAACAGACACTGCTTTCCCATGGTGCGAGTAGCAAAAGCGGATACAATGTGCTATCCATTTGGAGATGGTCTGTTTTGAAATAGCCTTTCCTTGTGAACCTGCGGCATAGGATACAAAGAGTTGGTCAGTTTTTCTGAAGGTCTTTGTCTTATCCAAATAGTAACGTAGCTGTCTGTGAATGTCCAAAGAGTGAAGGAGTCTTTCTCCTTTATTCTGGGGGTTTGGATAAAAGGTGGGTAAATGAATGGTCTGATTCAAAGCCACACTGGATACTACCTTTGGCATAAAGGTAGGGTTAGTTCTTAAAGAGACTCTGTCCTGATGGAAAATGATGAAAGGTTCCACTGCCATAAGTGTCTGTAGTTCTGAGACCCTGCGTGCTGAGGTGATAGCCAGCAACAGAGCTGTTTTCTATGACAAGTATTGTAGTTCTGCTGAGAAGGCTGGTTCGAAAGGAGGCAGTGTTAATTTTTCTAAAACGAAGTTGAGGTCCCAAGCTGGCGTTGGGGGTTTTCTGGGGGGTCTTATATTTTTAGCCCCTCTGAGAAACTGCCTTAGTAAAGGGTGTGAGAATATGGGAGGATCCGTATTATATTGAGCTGAAATGGCTGAAGCATGGATCTTAATGGATGAGAAAGAAAGGCCTTTGTGCAGCATCTCAGTTAAGTATTGCAGTATTTGAGGAATGTTTGGTATATCCAAGGATTTTGGCCTTTAGCCTGGTTCCATGCACAAAATCTTTTCCATTTGTCTGAGTAAGTTTTTCTGGTGCTGGGCCTCCTGGCCTCCAAAATGACATTCAGGACGTCCTTTGAGAGAAGTGTTGATTGATAATTCAAGGTATTATCCATGCAGCTAAATTTAAAGTCCTGAGCTGACTGTGAAGGATCTGAGAGTTTTTCTGAGTCAACAGAAGTGGGAATTGAGGTAAGATCCATGGAGGGCTGTGAGTCAAGGTCCTCAGTAATGGGTATTAGTGCTGACGTGGCCAGTCCGGAGCAATGAGGATCATTTGAGGTCTCTCTGATCTGACTTTCAGTAATACCTTGGTCAAGAGCGGTAGTGGTGGGAAGGCATAGACTGTCAATGCTGTCCAACTGAATGATAGGGCGTCCACTTTCCAGGCTAGGGAATGATAAGTCCTTGTGCAAAATTTCTGTAGTTGGCAATTGCAATTGTTGGGGGAGGCAAATAGATCTATGTCTGGGCATCCCCACCTTTGAGTTATCATTGAAAATACTTGTGGGTGTAGTCTCCACTCGTGAGGATCTGCCAAATGTCTGCTTAATTCGTCTGCCAATATGTTTTCCTTTCCTGGCAGGAATTGTGTTTGCAGTTGTACTTGGAAAGTCAATGCTGTGTTCCACAAGGTCATTGCCTGTCTGCATAAAGGGTAGGAGTGTGTTCCTCCCTGTTTGTTTATGTACCACATAACTGTGGTGTTGTCTGTCTTTATTAGTAGTTGTCCTGGATGCAAGAGGTCCTTGAAGGCTGTCAGTGCATTTTGCACAGCTAGCATCTCCTTTTGGTTGATGTGTAGATGCATTTGTTTTGCGGACCATTTGCCCTGTATGCACTGTCCTGCCATGTGTGCTCCCCAGGCATAGTCTGAAGAATCTGTTGTCATAGTTTGGTTTGTTGGAGGTAAGACAAAAGGAAGACCCTTGTTTATTTGACATGCTTGAGCCCACCATAGGAACTCTTTTTGAAGGCAGGGAATGAGAGGTATACTTGTTTCGAGGCTGTGCCTGTGTCGAGTCCATAAGCTTTTCAGGTATCATTGTAATTTCCTCATATGCAGCTTTGCATGTGGAATTAGTTGAATGCAGGATGCCATGAACCCCAATGCCTGCAGGATTTTCCTTGCAGTGAGCTGGGTAAAAGTTGCCATCTTTTTGAAGTATTGAGTCAGTTGCTTTTGTTTGTCTTGCATGAGATAAGCCATCTGGGCTGTTGTATTTATGCTGGCACCCAGGAATATTATGTCTTGTGAGGGTATTAGCTTTGACTTCTTTTTGTTTACTGTGTACCCTAGGCAACTTAGCAGCTTTGTTACAAATGCCAGATGCTGTAATAGAATGGCCTTGCTGTCCGCTTGGATCAGGCAGTCGTCCAGATATGGATAAATTTGTATTCCTCGTTGTCTGCAGTATGCAATTACTGATGCCAGGCATTTCATAAATACTCTGGGCACAGTAGATAAGCCAAAGGGCAATGCAGAGAATTGATAATGCGTTGTACCTGCCAAAAATCTGAGGTATCTTCTGCAATCTTGTCTGATAGGGACATGCAGGTATGCCTCTTTGAGGTCCAACGTTACCAGCCAAGACTCCTTGCCCAGCATGGGAAGAAGCTGCTGTAGTGTGAGCATTTTGAATTTGGGTACCTCCAGGTAAGTGTTTAGAATTGAGAGGTCTAAAATGGGTCTCCAGGCTTTGTCCTTTCTTGGTACTAGAAATAGTCTTAAAACCTTGACCTTGCTCCTTTGTAGGTACCTTTTGAATTGCTTTCATATCCATGAGAGCTGAAATTTGCGTTTGTGCCTCTGCCCATTGGTTTGGAGGCAGATTTGGCATGCCTCTCATCCGTGGTAAAGTGTGAAAATGAAATCTGTAGCCTCGGGTAATAATATCCAGAACCCATTTGTCCTTTGTTATGATGCGCCAATTTTGTGGAAATAGAGCCAGTTTTCCTCCCAAAGGTGCTGCCAGGGCAATTTTGCTTGGCAGGCGAAGAGGGAAGTCATTGTGTTCGTTTCCTGAAGGGTTGAGATCTTTCGTCTCCACCTCTGAGTTGTTGTATGCCATTGTCTAGGCCTGAAAGAACCTTGTGGCTGGCCTCTGCCCTCGTCTCCACCTCTGAGTTGTTGTATGCCATTGTCTAGGCCTGAAAGAACCTTGTGGCTGGCCTCTTCCCCTTGGGCATCTGTACCTACCCCTTTGGGGTCTGTCTGATGCAGGAAAGGACCAGTTTTTTGATGGCCAGTTTCTGCTGAAACGAAGAGGTTGTACCTGTAAAAAATCTTTGTCTGCATAGATTTTACCTTTTCTTCCATTTTCTTTAAAACTTACTCTGCTTTGACACCAAATAACACATCTTTCTGCAATGGAGCATCCAGTAACTTTGCTTTGACATGTTCTGGTAAGGCTTGCTCGTTTAGCCAAACATGTCTACATATTACAGATCCTGTGACAGCTGCTCTACATGAGGCTTCCAATGAATCAAAACCACACTGTAAGGTATGCTTTCTCACCTGTTCTGCTGCATGCAGCAAATCCTGCATCTCTTTGAAATCAGGTTGATCTGTCTGAGGGATCATTTTCTGCTTTAACTGTGTAATCAAGTACTGCTGGTATTTTAGCATGTGGAATTGGCAGTTTAAGGCCCTCATGGCCAAAGTGACAGACATATACACTTTCTTCCCCCATCTTTCTAATGGTCTGGAATCTCTTTCAGAAGGCACTGGATTCTTAGCAGTAGAGGCCTTAACCCCTTTGGGACCCTGGGAAATGGTTTCAGGGTCTGCAACAGGGCTTTTATATAGAAACTTATGAGAATCAGGAACTTGGTAGTATCTGTCTGGTTTAGCTGGTGCAGGAGGTAAGGAATCTGGGTTTAGACTAGATTCGGTGTATACATCATCCAAAATGTCTAAAACTGGAGGAATTGCAAGGGGTCTATGCTGTGGGAGAAGAAGAAACTCACGGAATCTTTTCTTAGAGTCAGAGTAATCTTGGCCTTCCCAGTGGAAGTGTTCCCTCACGGTGTGTAAAGTTTCCCCAAACGAGTAGTCTTCAGGGGGGGAGACAGAGGGAATGGACTCTTCAGCATCCCAGTCTTCATAAGGAGGGAAGGAATAATCCTGGTCCTCAGAGTTAGCTGAGGAAATGGATACTTGGTCAGAGGAAGGATAATCTTCCTCCAGTCTAGGCCTTTTGTCAGGAGGGGGTTGTGAACCCCTGATAAGGGTAATTAAATCCTCAGCCATCTTAAGCATCTGTTTTTTAGGCATAGGGGCCTGTGGGGGGGAGTGTGGACCTGGTTTCCTAACTTTTAAGGGGGCTTTAAGTTTAGCATAAGACTTAATAGAGATAGTTGTCGGTTTGAAGACACCTTCAGAAACCGAAGGCCTGTCCAAAATCTCCGGATCACCATCAGGGTTGGCGTCCGAGGGGTGAGATGGAACCGGCTCCTGAGGCCCAGCTGATTCGGTCTGGGAGGCTGTCAGAATTTCTAAATCTGTGGTAGTCAGGGGCTGCGTAGGCGCCTCGCTGAAAACCAGAGAACCGGTGGCAGGCCTTGTTGAGGCCATGGTATCTGGTCTTGGCCTTGTTGCCTGTCCTTATCCTTGCGTTTTTTAATCATTGCTGATGTCGGTTGCTCCGACGACATGCTATAATTACATTTTCTGCCAAAATAATGTCGAGCGAAATCTGCCCGACGCTTGATTGTACGTTTGTTGAACCTATCACAAAACCGACAACCAGAGACGTCGTGGTCTGGGCCTATTCAAGGAATACAATAAGAATGAAAATCCTTATGAGGTATTTGCTTCCCACAAGAAATGCAATTATTAACTTTGTCTGACATCGGTCTGAGGCAAGAAAAGTTTCCCCGACGGGGTACTTAGCTTTAGAGAAGACTTCGGGCTGAAATTCGATTTGAAAATCTCAGGAGCTAGCCGACCGGCACTTGCGAACTGCTTCTGCTTCAGACACCACGCGGCAAGAAAGACTGAAGAAAATGGCGTTGGCTGCCTCTTTTATCCCCCTGTCGCACTGATGTCAGGGAAGAAATGATGACAACTGACACTGGACCAAGACTTTGGGATTCAGCCGACTGCGGGACCGCCTGACGGCAGGATAACCCAAGTGTGATGACTGCAGCAGTATAACATGATGAACATTTACAATATTACAGAATAAAAAGAAGTTATGTACTCACCATAACGTTCCATCTGAGTAGTTGTACTTCATTTGTCTTCAACCTGTGGGAATACGGATCCGTATCGGATCTGAGCCGGCAAAGATTACTAGCATCAGCTCTGAGCTCCAGACTCCTCCCCTTACCCATAATACACCTCCCTTGCCTTCCATCCCAGATTGTTTGCTGAACTTACACTTATAACCCGACTTGATAACATACTTGTGACCTATACTTACAGCCCGTAGGCTGAACATGCGCCAAAGGTCCGGGGGAAGGAGGGAGGGATGGTTGAAGACAAATGAAGTAAACTACTCAGATGGAACATTATGGTGAGTACATAACTTCTTTATCTGAAGTACTTTACTTCATTTGATCTTCAACCTGTGGGACAAGTACCCAGCTACTAAAGTCCTAGGTGGCCCTCATGGAAGGATATTCCTGAGTAACGCGGAGCCAAAGGATGATCCCCCTTCCTAGATGTCAAATCCAATTTATAATGGGAGATAAACATATGAGATGAGGACCAAGTAGCTGCTGAGCAAATGCCATCTAAAGACACCTTAGACCACATAGCTGCAGATGTAACCATGAACCTAGTGGAACGAGCTTTAACCTGACCTGGAGAAGACATGCCTTTGTCCTTGTAGACCTGCAGGATGCATGAAGAAATCCATCTAGCTATCGTGACCTTGGAAATAGGTTTGCCCAAAAAGGGTCTATAAAACGAAACAAACAAAACAAACAAATTGATCAGATTTACGAAAATTCTTTGTCCTGTGTAAATAGATTCGTAACTGTCTGTGAACATCCAACATGTGTACTTTGTATTCCACCTTGTTGGTAAAATTGGGAAAGAACACAGGCAAATTTATAGTCTGACTGATATTGACTGGTGATGCCACCTTAGGAAGAAAGGATGGATTGGTTCAAAGAGAAACTATCTTTATGAAAAATCATGTACAGGAATTTTATGGACAAGGCCTGTAATTCTGAAACCCACCTAGCAGAGGTAATAGCGACCAGAAAAGCTGTTTTCCACGACAGAAATTTTAGATCAACAGTAGCGGCAGGCTCGAAAGGCGGGGCGACCAGAGCTTGGAGAACCATAGTAAGGTCCCACGGGGGGACAGGATCTTTGACCGGGGGACGCAGCAAAAAGGTACCTTTGATGAAGGCTTTACACAGTCTAGAAGATGCCAAGCATGCACAATTCTCGCCCACATGAAAATGAGAAATGGCAGCCACTTGAACTTTGACAGTAGAAGAACTAGCTCCGTGCTGGAAAATATCAGCTAGGAAATCAAGAATAGCGGAAATAGGAGTCGTGAAAGGACCTAAACTCCTCTGAGAGACCCAGAAAAAAAAAAACGTTTCCACTTGCTGCGATAAACCTTTCTGGTTGAAGACTTATGAGCAGCTACCAAAATAGACTTAACTGAGGAGGAAAGTCCGGTAGTCCTAGCAATCATGGGAACTGGAGCAGCCAAGCCGTGAGCTTCAGGCTGTCCAGAATCGGATAAGGCACCCCCGATGGGTGTGAAATCAGATCCTGAAAGGGATCTAGGATCCAAGGTGGAGCCAGAAGGTGAGACCAAAGGAAGGGAAACCATACCTGGTGAGGCCAGAATGGGGCAATGAAGATCACCTTGCTCCCCAGTCAACAAGCTTTCGGCAGAAAGCTTGGAAGAAGAGGGACTGGTGGGTAAGCATACAGAAGACAGGGAGGCTAAGTATGAACTATAGCGTTTCTGGGGGACTCCCCCGGTGGGGGGTTCAGAGCGAAAAACCTGCTGCACTTCACTTTGGAAGGAGATGCGATGAGATCGCAGCTAGGTTGACCCCCACTCGCTGAAGATCTGTTCCGCTACTGACGGATTCAGAGACCACTCGTAAGGCATCAGAATGGTCTGACTTAGCCTGTCTGCTAGAATGTTGGACAGTCCCAGAATGTGCGTTGCGATAAGAAAGCAACCGGTGGAGATTGTCCATTCCCACACTCTCGTGGCCTCGCGACAAAGGGGATAAGATCTGGTCCCTCCCTGTTTGTTAATGTACCAGACTACCGACATGTCGTCTGATAGAATAGCAATCGTCCCCAGAGGGAGGAAGAAAGGCATGAAGGGCCTGCAACACTAGAAGGATCGCCCTCATCTCTAGGACATTGATATGCAAACTGGTCTCTATGGGGGACCACAGGCCTTTGACTGTCCTGCCCAAACAAGACACCCCCACCCGAGTTGGGAGGCATCCGTGGTCACTGTGGCTTGGGCCAGGGTTGGAACAAAGGGTCATCCCTCCAAAATGTCCAGAGAGCTCATCCACCATATGAGGGACGACCGACACACTTGACTTAGGTGGACAGAATAGATTAGTGTTAAATCCAACAAGGACCACTGAACCGCCAAAGTCCACTGAAGAATCCGTATGTGTAGACGGGCACATGGAAGGAGAGTTATGTTAGCTGCCATTAAGCCTAGGGCCCTCAATACAGATTCCGCTGTCGGGAGATGAGAATGGTAAGTCAGGGAGACATGCATCCTGAGGATATGAACTCTCTCCGAGGTCAAGAACACTTTGCCCTGGAGTGTGTCTATCCTGGCACCAATGTAGTCTATCACCTGTACCGGCTCTAGTAGAGATTTGGATGTGTTGATTTTGATACCCAAACTCAGGGCAAGTGTCAGAAAGTAGTCCCTGGTTTGGGAAAGTAGATGCCTGGTGGGAGCAGTGAAGAGCCAATCGTCCAGGTATGGCTAGACCTGAATCCCCTGAAGCCTCAGGTGAGCAGTTACCACCGCCATCACTTTGGTAAACACCCTGGGGGTTGTGGTGAGACCAAAGGGTAGGGCTCAAAATTGGTAATGATTGGCCCCTAGCCAGAAGCGGAGGAGCCTCCTGGAGCTTCTGTGCATTTTTATGTGATAGTAAGTATCCTGGAGATCTAACGAGCACATCCAGTCGCTCTCTTGCAGGTACAGCATGATGGACTGTAGTATGACCATCCAGAACTTTTTTTTGGCCACTGACAGGTTCAGGGTAGAGAGGTCCAGAATGGGCCTTAAGTTCCTCATTTTCTTTGGCCCCAAAAAGAACCTGGAGTAGAAGCCTGATCCAGATTGATCTGGGGGGATGGGTTCAATGGCTCTTTTCCTAGCAGCTTGGAAATTTCCTGTGCTGCTGCCTCCCTTTACATGGGTGTAACATCCGGGAGGTGTTTGGAAGGGGTTGGAAAACTCACAGAGAGGATAGAATATCCTCTGGATATGATTTGCAGCACCCAGCGGTCCGTTGTTATGGACTCCCATACCACTGGGTGCAAGGACAATCATCCCTGACTGCCTCCAGAGTAGAGCAGTCGGGCAACCCCTCAGGGTTGGTGCCCGGGTCTGTCCAAGAAAGGTTCGAGACCTGAAGTTTCACAGACCCCCTCCCCCTCTGGGCTGGCATCCATTCTGTCTCCCTCTGCCTCTGGGAGAATAAGAGCCCTGAGTGTCCCAGGAATAACGAGACTTCCTGAACCACATCTTCTTTTGCCCTCTCTGGTTCCGGAAAAGGAACTTTGAGGGTTAAAGAAGGGGATCCCGACAGCAGACACTGTCGTCCCATCCTTCTCACTCTGGACTAGCATCTCCTTGACGGTCTTAACGAACAGAGTCGAGCCGTCATAAGGGGCACTGGCAAAGGACGCCTTAAAGGGTTTGGTAAACTGGCACAACCTGAGCCAGACATTACGCCTCATGGACACGCCGAACCCAGCTGCCCTAGCTGCTCCTTCCATTGCATGGGAGAGGGGTCGCATGGACGTATTCGATACTACTCTCAAAGTGGCCATTTTTGTGGAGAACAAAACCTTGACCTCCTGCGATATGGACTTGGGTGGAAACTCCTCCAGCTCCTTCACCAGGTCACATTGGAGTCTCGTGACATGGGCCAAGTAGTTCAGTGCCCTTATTGAAAAGGTAGCCGAAGCATACACCCCGCTTCCCTAGGTGGTCCATCATCAGGAGTGCGGACCGAGGAACTTTCCTGAGATAGTTCTCTCTTCGTGGCTGCTGCTACCACCATGGCGTCCACTGGGGTGCCCTTGTTCCAGGAAGGCCTGTCTATAGGGGGACTCTAAACCTTATTGAGGCTCTTGGGGATTGGCTCCATGGTATCAGGTCCCTTTCCACATCCGCAACATGATCAAATCCACTAAAGGATCTGCGGGGGGGGGGGGGCACCTAAGACGTACACGGGCCCGTGCCAAAGGCCTTCAGAAACAGACTCATCAGAGGAGGGCTTGGAGGCAGAACAACCTCCCCACTGGCATAGGACTGGGAGGTGACCTTGGGGAGCCCTCCCCCTCATCTACGTCTGTGTCCTCGGTTAGGGACTCAGGGGAGTCCAAGTGCCTCCTCTTACACATATGCTTGCGAGACACATCTTCTGTGGGGCTCTCTGGGGAGTGCTTGCAAGCCATCTGTTCCTCTGGGGGATCTGTCTGGGGCCCTTCGGGCATGGGCTGCTCCTATGGTAAGACAACGGGGACAGTAGACAGAGCCAAGGGGGTCTGGGCAGAGCCTGAGGGTGCAGTTAGGGGCCTCGATCCAATGGAGAGGACCCGTTCTACCACATCGAACGCCGAAAGAGAGTAGACCTTCTGTGAAGCCAATAAGGAGGCCGGTCTCTCTGGGTCCAATGCGAGAATTGGAGCTGGACCCAAAGTGGCCAGAGCTCCGAGAGAGGAAACCTGGACCGACAACTTCAGAGGCAATGGTAAAGGTTCCACTCCTTCGGAGCCAACCCCCAGGCTCCGGCTCCAAGCGCGGCTCGGATCTGAGATGCTCCAAGCAGTTGCTGGCATCGAGGATGCGAGGACCATCGGCACTGATGCCCCTACCAAGGCCAACCTCGGATCAGAGAACTCCGAAGCTGAAGGCTGGATCGGGGAAGGAGTAATAGGCTGAAAAAAGAGAGGCGAGCTGCTCCCTCCTGAGGGAGGGGGGGCTGGCAAGACCCCCATCTGGATCTGTGTACGGATAAAGCTCCTCATCATCTTATCCAGATCCATGTCTGAGAGAGAATGGGTCGACCGAGATGAGGCCACAGACTCCGACCTGGCCGGTCTTGGAGCTGAAGCCGGGGAGACTGGGCATGCCTCCTCCAGCTCCGGGGAGAACCTCGGAGATTGGAACTGAGGGGAGTCACGGATCTGAGCAGACTTGCTTGGTGAAGAGAGGTCTGGAGACCTCTTCCTCTTCTCTTTCATCCTCGACTCTCTCTCCCACTCCCTACCCTTCCTCTGCTCCACTACCACAGGCTTAGAAGCAAGAGTTTGAGTCCCAGCCTGCTAGGGAGGGGAGCCCAGAGGCAGAGAAGCAGGAGAGGCAATCACGGTCACCGCAGTGACTGAAGCAGAGGACGAGGAGGGAGGATCAGTGGCAGGAAGAAACCCCTTGAGGGCCAACTTGGCCTTTCTGTCCTTCAAAGCTCGGGGGTTGAACCCCGCACAAATGGAACAGTCAATATTGAGGTGGGCCACACAAACACAATACACACAGAGTGTGGCCATCCGCTGGGGACAGCTTATGGCCGCACACTGTGCATCGCTTAAAAATAAGCTTTTCAGCCATATCTAAGAAGAAAGAGAGGAAACAAACAAAAATTTTCTTCCTAAAAATTTAACACAAACCCACTCACCACACTAGACTGACTAGAAAGGGGGGAGGGACACCACAGACAAACTACACTAACTAACAACTACTCCAAGCCTACACATGATGCCAAAGTGATGGTGGGGGGAAGGGTACCTACACTAACCTAAAACAGCTAATTTAACAAACAATTTTTGAAAACTTACAGTCATAAAAACACCCTGCTAGCTGAAGCTCTAGAGACACGATGTTTCACAAATCGCGGCAAATGAGATCTGGGGATGGAAGGCAAGGGAGGTGTACTATGGGTAAGGGGAGGAGTCTGGAGCTCGGAGCTGATGCTAGTAATCTTTGCCAGCTTGGATCCGATACGGATCCGTATTTTCACAGGTTGAAGATCAAATGAAGTAAACTACTTCAGATCAATCATTACAAAGCTCACAAAACAGTTAATCAGACATTAGAGAAAGAGAATACATGGTAACAACAGTTACAATAAATCGGCATTTGAAGGAACAAATGCATGAAAAATTCTATTATGGACAAATTAAGGTAGTAAAAAAGAATGCAAGTTCCTTCAGGAGATTATGGTCTAAAGGAGGCTATTAGTAGATATGTTAGGTAAAGAGAATTATAGCAGGATGTTATGTAGGATGAGAGCAACAGCGTTCCTATTGTGAGATTAGGTGTGAGTGAAGTACAGTTTTAAAGATAGAGAGACTGTTAGTGGTATGGATAAGAGGTGGGAGAGAAATCCAGTGACGTGCTAAGCAGAAGGATAGAAGATGTTTGTCTGGAGGGCAGGCAGGTTTATGTAGCTCTATTAGATTTTGGAAGTTAGAGTGAAGGCATCTGTTTGGACGATGCATTTGGAAGGTAGAGGCAAGGGAGGGACAGAGAGATGGACAAAAAAGTTGGTGTGCTTGGATAAGGTGAATATAGGTAAGATAATTGGGGAGTTCAAGCCAGCTCAGTTGGTGCAGGGAGATGCAGTGATTGGTATTGGATCTGTGGCTTGTTGCAAATTTTGAGATTTTATAGTAACAGGAGGAGAGTTTTGATTTGAGGGAGGATTGCAGATTTGTAAGTATACAGGCACCATACAGGAGGGAAGGGATGAGGTATGTATTTAGCAAGAACTAGTCTGGTGGAGGGAGAGATGAAACGGTTGTGGCGATAAAGCATGCCAACTTTCTTGTGAGTTGTTTTAATATTTACATGAATATGGCCATCAAACTTTAGTTGGTCATCGATGAGGATTCCTAACAGTTTAGCAGTGGAGAATGTTTCAAGAGGAGTGCTATTTTTGGCTGGTGACAGAGAAAGAGTTTTTGTCTAGGGTGATTCTTTTGGGGGGGGGTATCATTAGTTTAGTCTTGGTTGCACTTAGTGCTAGGTGGTTATTTAGCATTCATTGTTCTGTAGAGGAGAAAGCATCTTGGGTTAATTTTGTTAATAAAGAAGTGGAGGTTGCAGAACAGATTATTATCGAGTCATCTGCATACTGGATGAGATTGACATTAGGGATGGCATGGTAAAAATCATTAATGAAAATACTGAATAGAGGGGGGGGCTTAGAATTCAGCCTTGGGGCACACCTGTGGGAGTGTTTAGGAATGGTGAAGCAGCTTTTTTCTACTTAACTGCTTGTTGCCTATTTGATAGGTAACTGGTGAACCAGTTAGAGGAGTGGAATAGATTTAGTTTAGAGAGCTTAGTAAGAAGAAGGTTATAAGAGATGGTGTTGAAGGCCTTATAGAGGTCTAGGAGGAGGGTGGGTACAATATCACCAGAGTCCCGGGCTTTTATGGTTTCTAGGAAGGAGAGGAGAGCAGTGGTGGTGCTATGGCCGGGTCGGAATCCATGCTGGGTGGGAGTAAGAAGGTTATTGTTTATGAGCTAGGGTAAGAGTTGTAGGATGCATTTTTTGAGATGTTTTGAAATTGGGGATAAGATAGCGATGGGACGGAAGACGGATTGTCACAGCCTTTAAGGAGTGGAATAATAAAAGGTCTTTTTTCAGAGCTGGGGAATCTGGCATTCTGAAACAAATCGATTTATTAGGATGCAGTTGGGGAAGGCAATGGTTTCTGCAGCTATCTTTAGGAAGTAGGAGGGTATTTCATCAGGTGCATTACAGCAAGGTTTCAATTTTAGAAGAAGTTTTTTTATGGTAGAGATGAGGATGGGGTCCATGGAGAAGGAAGGAGGTTGGAAGCTACAGATACTGGAGGAGAAGGGGATGTGATGAGGTTGTTGTGGGTGAGCAAGGTGATCAGTGAAGGATGATGTTAGTTTGGATATGGAATCAATAAAGAATGAGTTGAATTGAGTAGCTAATTCTGAGTCAGAGACATTTGGGTTGGGGCAAGGGTTTTCTTTTTTACCTGGGTTAAGAAGGTAATTTTTTAGGGTTATTATTATGATGGGCCTGGAGAGTGGAAAAATAGGCTTTGCGGTCTGAGTTAAGTTTTTTTACTTTGTTGTGAAGTGTTTTGTATTCATTAAGGGAAGTAATAAGTTTTGTTTTATGGTAGCGTTTCCAAGCTTTATCATGAAGTCGCATGGTGGCTAGGGTATTCTTAGTTAGCCAAGGGATGGAGTTACTTTTAGTGCGTTTTTTTTTTCCAGGGAGCGAAGGAGTCTAGAAGGTTTTACTGAAGTAGGTAATAGCATTTTCCAGGGGTAGAGTTTTGAGCGGGTTCCAGCTAGTACTTTTTAGTGCATCAGAAAATGCATTGGGATTAACGTTTTTTAGGTACCGAGTAGAGGTGTAGGTGTGAGAAAGTTGTTGGAAGGTGGGCAGGTGATGGGCAAAAGTGGTAAGGTGGGTCACCTAGTGGATATGGAAGGGTACCTCTGTTGGAGAAGTAGTGAGTGTGGGAAACTAGGATCCAATCTACGGGAGTGCCAGAAATGAAGTTTTTGGAAGGTCTGGTTATGGAGTTAATAAGTTGAGTGAAGTTATAAAGATTTATATTTAGAGAGTTAGTAGGAGATTGAATTGCATCTCAGTTAATGTTAACATCCCCAGGATTATAGTTTCATTAGTGACATTGGTTGATAGCCAGGAGGGAATGTCCTCTAGGATTGGGACATTGTCTCCGGAAGGGATACAGAGGGTGGTAATACAGATAAATGTGTTTGTTTACTTGGAGGGCTAGAATTAATTCAGCATTACCAAATGTGCAGATAGGTTTGGAGTAAGAGGTCACTGAGAGGGATGAGGAATAAAGAAGAGCTACACAACCTCCTTTTTTGTGTGTTCTATTATTTCCGATAACACAGTAGTTGGGTGGGGTCAATTCTGAGTCTTTTTTTGTGTGGTTTAAGCCAGGTTTCAGAGATGGAAAGAATGTTGGGTTTGTTATGGAGAAGCCAGGCATGGAGGTTAGGGATTTTATTACGTATGCTCTGAGCGTTCAATGCTGTGAAATGGAGGGATCTACCAGCTGAGTGGGGAGGAAGGGATGGGGAGAAAGAGATATGTGAAGGAGAGGGGTCAGGGTTTAGGTGTATATCCCTAGATGTAAGGATAGAGGTAAAATAGAAAATGTGGGAGAAAAGGTATTTAGGTTGCTTAGAATCTGGTTTATAAGTTGTACAGTTTGATGAGATGGGGCTGTTATTGCTTGGAGTAGTGTTTTTGTGATAGGGTATAAGTTTATAGGTGAAGGCCACAATGTTATTGATGGAGTAGAGGTTAGGGTAAATGCAGATAGAGGAGTGTGTGCGCTGCAAAGAGGTTGAAATAGGTGAGTGAAATGGGGGAGTGTGATTGGTATAGAGAGGTATGGTAAGATAGTGTAAGTAGGACAAGGAGATAAGAATAAGTATTAGAGTTAGAAAAGTGACTGGTTTGACAGGCATGGTATTTATATTTGGTAGAATTGGGGGGTCAATTTGAGCTGGGAAGGTATTGGGACAGTTGAAGTGTAGATTTAATGGAATGTGAGGGGGTGGAGTAGATGTAAGGGTTGGATTGAAAGGAGTAATTAAGCAATGATGGGTAGGAAGGATAGGTTAATTGGATGTTGGAGAAGGGTTTGGCTTAGTAAGTATAAGTGTAGAGGTATTGGAGGCGGGTGAGATTTGGGGGCAGGGTAGGGGAGCGGAGTTCGCCCGGACGGCGAACGGAACAGGTAGAGCCAAGGAGATGTTTCCTACCACGAACAATCAGTGGAATAGAGAACAGGCAGTGAGCATGCGAGCCAGTTCAGGTAAGAGTATATGGGGATGCAGCTATGGGCTTATTTAGAGCTAAGAGCCATGTATTGAGAGAAATGACAGAAAAAGCTTTAGTTTTGAACACGGATTGGTGCTATTTGGAGATAGGTTAATAACTGGCAAGGTAACACTGCCACCTAGTGACAAAAATAGTAATTGTAATTAGGGAAGCAGATGAGAAAAAGTGGGAGCTACAGGGGGAAGGAAGACAGCTGCAGGCTGCTAGTGACACGCGAAGGGGCACTACACTAAGAGTTATTAAGAAAAAACAGTGGAGGTCCGACAGTAAATAGCTTTTTATTTGTTAAATTGTTTAAATCAGTTAGCTCTTTTGCTACTGTTATATTAAAAAAATAAATAAATAAAAATTACACTTTATGCATCGCCGCTTAGCTAAGGTTAAACTATTCCTGGCGGCATAAAGTCTGCTCTTCAAATTATCCATTTTTTTTTGGTTTTAGCACTCAAATCTGTTTCTTTGAGCTCAGCACTTGTTCAGAACACTAAATAAGATACAAATTACTACAGCACTCAACTTTCCTCAATTGTCTAGAAGAAAACAGTTTTTAGAAAATAATAAATAAGCACGTATCCAGGCATGTCTAAGGGTCAGCTCCTGGTGTTTTCTCCTGTCTACCTGATGAATCTGGGCATCTTGGGGCAATGCAGCAATTGCCTCATGTACACAGACAACCCTCTCCTACTACCACCCAACACTACAAGATGCACTTATACAGCCAAACTGGAAGCAAAGCCATCTTCACCCAAGACTACACTAGACAGTCAAGAGGAGAAGGTAAACACTTGCACCACACCACACCACACTCATCACATAGTCCCTCAAAACCTACACCATGAAAACACACACACATAGCAACACGAAACACACACCTACATTCGTGGAGGCTCTCAATAAAAATCTGCTCAAGCAACAGAGACCTCCAAAGCAAAAAAGCATGCAACCGCCACTCCCCAAATGACACACAGTCCACAAACTTAGTGTGCCACTCAACCGCAGCCCATAAGGCACAACAATGCACCCAACACTCTAGTCATAGGTGATTCTATAGTCAGGCACACTGATGCTCCTCTCACCAGGCTAAACAAGGAGAAAGTTACTATCAGCTGCCTGGTGGGTGCCAGGATCCGCCACATAACACACGCACTCAGGTCACTCCACAAGTACAAATATGACTCTGTCATTGTCCATGTTGGTGTGAATGACCTGAGACATACCTCCCTGTGCTACATGAAGAGAGACATGGAGGAGCTTTCCGATCTTGTAGCCCATATGACCCTAGCCCTGAGTAGCATCCTGCCATCACCCAGAATGATACCACAGTACAAGGACAAAATGATTGACCAACAATTAGCTAAGCTACTGGTGACATTCTAAGGGGATCCCGTATCTGTCTGCCTGGGATGACATGATCAAGAGATCACGATGCTTTGCCAGAGATGGCCTGGACCTGTCGCCCTTGGGATTCCGGATACTGGCTAAGGCTCTTGCCACCCCTATAGTGCCTTTTTCAGGTAAGGTGCAAATGACAAATTCACCACTGTAACAGGTGTAGAAGCAAGCAAAATCTGAGGGTAATGCTAGAGGTCTAAACCTCAAAATGCATTCACCCGAGGTACTCCTTAAAATGGAGAACATCGACATCTGTGCAGTGACAGAGGCCTGGTTCAAGTATCCAGAGAGCACCCCTGCATTACCAGGCTATAATTCATACCACACCTTTCGGCCACCTAACCTGGCTCGAAACACTAAAGGTGGAGGCGTGTTCATATTCATTAAGGATATCCAATTCCCCAGGCTAGTTGCTCAGCATAATGCATCCGAGATTATCTAAGTGCAACTAACTCTGGGGAAGACCACAATCCAAATTGTAACTTGCTACAGATCCCCCACCATACTCCGCGATTCCCACTCCATTTCTTGATACACTGGAAAATATTAGGGTACAACCCAAGACCCTAATAATGGGCAATTTCAACTACCTCACCATTAACTAGGAAAACTCCTCGTGTACCAACTCTTTTGCTCAATGTTTTCTGGAATTCATAAATCCCAACGCCTTGGATCAACTTATCCACACCCCCACCAGGGTGAGCAATATCCTAGACCTGGTCATTACCAACATGGGCGACCGGTGTTCCACATCAGGTCAGTTCCTCGTTGGTCAGATCCGACCACAAGCTAATCAGCATGGTCATCCACATCCCCCCCACCCCCCATTAGGGAAACCACCGTAAAAAATTTCTCCAAAGCCAACTTCACATTTCTTAAGACAGAAGTGGCAAACGTCACGACACCCATGCAGACGGACAATAGGGATACAACTGTTGAATCCTACACAAATGCACTTTATAAGCATTTACATGACTGCATGGATCGTGCTATCCTCCAAAAAAAAAAGGAAGCCAATCTGGTGGTCCCCTGCCATAAACAAACTCTACAACAGAAGAAAGAAACTGTTGCAAAAAAAAGAGTAAAATCCCATGACTGGAAGAACTCCCCGGTCAGCCTCAATAAGAAGCTGAGATCCCTCATAAAATCCTCCAAAGGTAGTTATGAAAACAAAACAGACACTGATTCTAAAGACAACCACAAAGCATTCTATAGCTATGTCAAGAATCTCAATGGCAAAACTCAGATCTGCTCTGAGTTACAGCACAATGGCAATAAATATACAGAACCAACTGATATTGCCAACATTCTGGCAAATAGGTTCAGTGCTAACTTTACCCCCCCCCACCAAAGGGCCCATCTCTATACTAGAAGAATGCAAAGTTCTTGTAAACACGGCTGCACAGGTAAAAAAACACTCTCCAAAAACTAAGAACACAGCATCCATGGGGCCTGACAACAACACAGGCTGCATTCTACATGAACTACAGAATGAACTGGCACCCCACCTAAGCACCATGTTCAATCATAGCCTCACCTCAGGCTTTGTGCCCACTGAAAGGCGCACAGCGAAGGTTATCCCACTCCACAAAGGGGGAACCACCATGGACCCTGGGAACTACCACCTCATTAGCCTAACAAGCCTGGTCTGCAAGGCCATGGAATGTATCATCATGGAACTTATAAACAAAGACAATGGTAATCTCCAAACTCGGGACCCCACCCAGTTCAGGTTTGTAAACGGCAGATAATGTCTCCTAAACCTGATAGACCTTCTTTGAAGCAGTCACCAAAGCTGTAGATGACGGTAAGGTGGTTCACACAGCCTATCTAGATCTCGACAAGGCTTTTGACACCATCCCCCAACTCTGGAATTATAGATAAACTCACTAAACTAGGCATATATCCCTGTGTCACAAGATGGGTTGCCAAATGGATCACTGACAGAATCCACACTGTGAAAGTAGCAGACTCCAAATCTGACTTTAGACCAGTGACAAGTGGAGTACCACAGGGTTCAGTCCTGGGTCCTCTCCTGTTTGGTATCTACTTTTCTGAAGTACAGGCTAACACAGAAGGTCTTTGGCTAACGAAGTTTGCAGATGACTGCAAACTAGAAACCATAATTGAAACTCCTAACGATATGGACATCCTACAAAAGGGCCTCACTGAGACAGATGCCTGGTGTCAAATCCATGGCCTCAAGCTCAATGCCAAAAAGTGTATAGTCATCCCCTTTGGTAAAAACTCTGTACCCATGAGCTAACACAAAGGTGGTAGTCTACTTAACACCGAAAGTGTGATAACAGACCTTGGAACACAGGTGGACAGTAGTCTCTCCTTTGCTAATCATATCGCCACAGTAGTGAGAAAATCCTTCTACGTGGCACACCTCATCACAAAAGGTTTCTCATCCAGGAAAAAAGAGATCATTGTTCCCCTCTACTGGTCACTCAGACGCATTATAGAGTACAACGCCCCTTTTGGTATGTACCTCACAAGACATCTACAATAACTGGAATGGCCACAGAAATACCTCACAAAGAGGATTACTGGCCTCAAACAGATGCCCTATGCAGATAGTCTCAAAAAACTCCAGCTTTACTCCGTCGCATATTGCCTACTCAGAGGCAATCTCTGCCTAACATACAAAGCTATGTCAAACCACAATCCCTCTGAGCTACACGCTCTAGGGACCTAAACCTTGTCACCACAATAAACAGAACATGCTGGAGGGACAGATTCCTGTCCCAGAGACTTCCCATACTCTGGAACAAACTACCTATCTATATCAAACAAATCTCCTCATTAGCACTCCAAGAAAAATCTTGATGATTGGATGGGAAATAGGAAATTCACCCCAGGGATCACCTCTGTGGCTCTGTTCGACAGGGGCACAGGAAAATAATTTTCTTGGGTGGTGAAAGCCAGGGTACCTTTTTGACTAGGCCTGTATAGGCCCTAAGGCCGATAGCCTAGTTCCTACCTATGAAATTTAGGTCTTGGGAAGCAGCACATTAAGCTGTTAGGTTTACTTGGTTGCGTTCCAGTTGACTCTTTCAGAGGTGGTGATTCTGAGTAGAAACACCTTGGAGGTGGGAAACGCAAAACTTAGTAAGACTTTGACTGCTTTGTGCAATTTGTCTTGGTTGTACACTTGCAAGCATATCTAACATCCTATCAGCAGACTGATGTACAAAGTTTCCAAATCAGAAGTTTTTCAAAACATCAGTACTACCAAATTAGTAACTTACAAAATAAGACTACATGAACTATTTATTTATTTGATATGTTAACTAGGTTAGTCTAACTGGGCAGGATGCCCTTTCTCAGCCGACACCCAAGGAGAAAAGCTCCATTACAAAAGTTAGCAATATAGTGAATAATACAAAAATTAAAGGAAAGTGTGTTAAATCATTATACAAAGCTACAAACAAATACATAATACAAACAAGAGACACACAAGTAAATCATAGGAACATTTTACACTAATTATGAATGTAATGGATTTAAGACAATTTATGGCATAAAGAAGTCCGCAAGACAGACCTAACATTGTTAAGCAATAAGAGAACTTGTAATCTTGAGGAGTAGCTGAGAGAGGCGACTGACTGGAGGGTAGTTCGTGCTGAAGGAAGTAAGATCAGAAGTTTAAGTTACTCTGCAGTTAAGGTAGAACAATGATGGTACCTTAGCAGTTAAGGGAGAGGCAAGGGGGATGATGATGTTCAGGTGGGGTCACTAGAGGAGCAGATCATACGCAGGATCTGGAAGGAACTAGCATCCCTTTTAGAAAGGGTTCTTAAGTACAATAAATGTCATTATTTGTGCAGGAGAATCCAACACCTTATTCGAATATCATTATGGACTGTACTATGTCAGAGCAAATGTGTACGCCAAAAGTAGGGACACTTGTGTGGACTTAGACAATGTACATATACATAAATTATATAAATTTATATACGAGTCACAGGACTTTTTGTTAAACTCTCTTTAAACACATTCCATGTCTTGCGTTGTTTTAACCAACTACCTTATCTTGGATCTTTGTATAAACTGTTGTACTATTTTTTTTTGTATTTTTAATACTTTTGTTTATATTCATACTTTCTGTTGGGAGACTCCCAGTAAACAAAATTAAAAAAATATATACATACAAAATGAAAAAAATATATACATCAGACTTTCCCAAACATATATGTGTAGATTTTAGGTTAATAGGTAAGTACTAGGCTATCTGCTCGAGGGCATCTATAAGCCTAGCCAGAATGTGTTGGCTTTCGCCGCCCTCTTAGATTAGTTCCCCTGTGCCTCGGTCCAGCAGAGCCATTAGTTCCCTGTGCATCTGTCCAGCAGAGCCACTACAGTGATCCCCGGGGGAAATTTTCTGTTTCACATCGACTCTTCAAGGTTTCCCTTGAGTGTTAGTGAGAGGCTCTGCCTAATGTAGATTGGAATCCTGTTCCAAAGCATGGGGAGTCTCTGGGACAGGAATCTATCCCTCCAGCACATCCTATTTATCGTTGTGGTGAGGTTTAGCTCCCTAGAGCGTGTGGCTCTCGAGGATTTGTTTTTTTTTTTTTTTTTAGGTGGAGCATGTCCATCAATTCTGGGTTGGACATGGCCTTGTATCACCTCTGAGTAAGCGGTATACAACAGAGTACGGCTGGAGTTTCTTCAGTCGGACTGCATATGGCATATGTTTGAGGCCAGTAATCCTCTTGGTGAGGTACTTCTGTGGTCTTTCCATCTGTTGCAGGTGTCTTGTACGGTACATCCCAAATGGGGAGTTGTACTTTATGATGGGTCTGAGGAGTAAAAGGGCACAATAACCTCTTTTGTTCTAGATGCAAACCCTTTTGTGATTAGGTGGGCCACATAGAAGGATTTTCTAACCACCTTGGCAATATGATTATCAAAGGAGAGATTACTATCAACTTGGGTACCCAGATCCCTTATTACATTTTCTGTATTTAGGGGACTACCACATATGTGGTAGTTCGCGGGTACTTTGTTTTTTTCCAAAGGGGATGACTATGCACTTTTTGGCATTTAGCTTGAGGCCATGATTTTGAGACCAGGTATCAGTCTCAGTGAGACCCTTCTGGAGGATGTTTGTATCAGCTGGAGAGTCAATTATGGCCCCCAGTTTGCAGTTGTCTGCAAATTTGGTCGGCCATAGTCCTCCTGTGCTTGCCTGTACCTCTGAGAAGTATATATCGAACAGGAGGGGTCCCAAGACTGAGCCCTGTGGGATGCCACTTGTAACTGGTTTAGAGTCAGACCTAGAGCCTGCAACTCTCACCGTGTGGGTTCTATCTGTGAGCCAACTGGCAACCCATCTCGTGATGTAGGGGTTATGTTCAGGCTGGTGAGCTTGTCTATAATACAAGAATGGGGAATGGTGTCGAAAGCCTTTGCGAGGTCTAGGTAGGCTGTGTCGATGTCCTTTTCCTCGTCTAAAGCCTTGGTAACTGTCTCAAAGAAGTCCACCAGGTTTAGGAGGCATGATCTGCCCTTAAAGCCAAACTGGGTAGGGTCCAATTTTTTAAGGTTCTCAATGTCTCTGTTAATGAATTCCATGAGGATGCACTCCACAGCCTTGTAGACCAGGCTAGTCAGGCTTATAGGGCGATAGTTCCCGGGGTCCGTTGTGGCTCCACCTTTGTGGAGCGGGATAACCGTTGCTGTGCGCCACTCTATGGGTACATAGTCTGTAGAAAGGTTGAGTTTAAACAGTGTGCTTAGGTGAGGGGTTAGTTCATTTTAGAGTGCGTGTTAAGACACAGCCTGGGACACCGTCTGGTCCCATTGAAGCTGTATTTTTGGCTTTGGATAGGGCTGTTTTAATCTGTGTGTCAGTGATTGCCGGGGCACTACATTCTTCTAGTATGGTTATGAGCCCTTTACGGGGTGAGAGGGGGGTGAAGTTTGCACTAAACCTGTCTGCCAGAATGTTGGCAATATCAGTCAGTTCAGTGTATTTTGTGCCATTCTGCACCAACTCAGAGCAGATCTGAGAGTTCCCACTTAGGTTCTTGACATATCTAAAGAACGCTTTGTGGTTATCTTTGGAGTCCTTGGCAATTTTTCTTTCGAGGCTAGCCTTGGATGACTGTATGAGGGATTGTAGTCTCTTGCTGATACTAATCAGGGATGTCTTTCCTTCTTGGGATTTTACTCTTTTCTGCACTAGTTTCCTCCTTCTATTGTACAGCTTGTTTATGGCAGGGGTCCACCAGACTGGTTTCCTTTTCTTGGAGGAGTGAGTCTTAGTTTTGCTTGGGATAGCACGATCCATGCATTCTTGCAGGTGCTCATAGAGTGCCTTTGCAAGGGATTCAGAAGTTTGGACAGCATTGTCCTTTAGCATGGGGGCTGTGAAACTTTCCACCTTTGTCTTAAGTAATGTGAAGTTTGCTTTTGAAAAGTTTTTCACAGTGGTTTCCTTGGAATGTGGATATCCAGAGTGATTAGTCTATGGTTTGATGTAACCAGCGATAGTTTGACCTCCGGTGTAGAACACCGGTCGCCCATGTTGGTGACGATCAGGTCCAATATGTTGTCACCTCTGGTGGGGTGCTGACCAGTTGATCCAAGGGCGTTCGAGTTTATAAATTCTAGGAAGCGTTGGGCAAGGGAGTTAGCACTTGAGTAGTTCTCCCAGTTAATGTTTGGGTAATTGAAATCTCTCAATATTAGGGCGTTTGGTAGGACCTTCATTTTTCCAGTGTCTCCAGAAATGCGGAATGGGGGGTCCTGGGTCATGGTGGGTGATCTGTAATAAGCTACAATTTGAATTGCAGTTTTTATATAGAAATATAGATATAGAGCTCATGTAATATATATGTGTGTATGTGTACACACACACACACACACACACACACACACACACACACACACACACACACACACACACACACACACCTCTTCAGCTAGTAAGTTAGTGAATATTCCACTGAATTCAAAAGGACTTCAATGTCAAATGTAATGAAAAAAGAAGTTATGTACTCACCATAACGTTCCATCTGAGTAGTTCTACTTCATTCGTCTTCAACCTGTAGGTACCGGGGAGCTGGCAATTTCACTAGCATCTGCTCCGAGCTCCAAGCACCTCCCCTTACCCATAATACACCTCCACTACCTTCCAACCCCCAGATCGAGTTTGCTGACCTTCATACTGATAATCTGACCTGAAAAACACTTTATGACCTACAACTACAGCCAACAGGCTGTTCATATGATAAGGTCAGGGGGAAGGAGGGAGGGACGGTTGAAGACAAATGAAGAACTACTACTCAGATGGAACATTATGGTGAGTACATAACTTCTTTATCTGAAGTAGTTTACTTCATTTGGTCTTCAACCTGTGAGACAGAGTCCCCAGCTACTAAACTCCTGGGTGGCCCTCATGGAAGGATATTCCAGAGCACCACGGAGCCAAAGGATGCTCTCCTACTAGAAGTCAAATCCAATTTGTAGTGAGAAATAAAGGTATGAGATGAGGACCAAGTAGCTGCAGAACAAATATCATCCAATGAGACTCTAGACCAAAAGTCCGCAGAAGTAGCCATGGACCTAGTGGAATGAGCTTTCACCTGACCTAGAGAAGACATGCCTTTGTCCCTATAGACATGAAGGATGCATGAAGAAATCCACCTAGCAATAGTGACCTTGGAGATAGGTTTACCCAAAAAGGGTTTATAGAAGGACACAAACAGCTGATCGGATTTACGGAAGTTTTTGGTCTTGTGTATATAAAATTGTAACTGTCTATGAACATCCAACAAGTGGAGTTTGCATTCCATTTTGTTAGCAAAGTTAGGAAAGAAGACAGGTAAATTAATGATTTGATTGATATTAACTTGTGATGTCACCTTAGGAAGAAAGGATGGATTGGTCCAAAGGGAAACCCTATCTTTGTGGAAAATCATATACGGAACTTTGATGGACAAAGCTTGCAGTTCTGAAACCCTTTTAGCAGAAGTGATAGCCACCAGGAATGCTGTTTTCCAAGATAAGAATTTTAGATCTGTGGTTGCAGCAGGTTCAAAATGCGGAGCAACCAAAGCTTGAAGAACCATAGTAAGGTCCCATGGGGGAACAGGATCCTTGAAGGGGGGCATAACAGAAAAGTCCCTTTGATAAAGGCTTTACACAGTCTGGAGGAGGCTAGTGAGGCAGAATTCTCACCCACATGAAAATGACAAATGGCAGCCAACTGAACTTTGATAGTAAAAGAACTAGCTCCCTGTTGAAATATATTGGCTAGGAAATCAAGAATGGCAGAAATAGGAGCCGTGAAGGGGTCTAAACTCCTTTGAGAAGCCCAAAAGGAAAAACATTTCCATTTGCTGCGGTAAACCTTGCTAGTTGAAGACTTATGAGCAGCCACCAGAATAGACCTAACTGAAGAGGATAATCCAGGAGTCCTACCGATCATGGGAACTGCAGCAGCCAAGCTGTGAGCTTCAAACTGTCCAGGTTCGGATGAGGAACCCCCGATGGGTGAGAAAATCAGATCCTGAATGGGATCCAAGATCCAGGGCGGAGCCAGAAGGTGAGATCAAAGGAAGGGAAACCATACCTGGTAAGGCCAAAACGGGGCAATGAGGATCACTTTGCTCCCCAGTCGAAGAACTTTCTGTAGAAACCTCGGAATAAGAGGTACTGGAGGGTAAGCATACAGAAGACCGAGAGGCCAAGCATAGACTAGAGCATCTCTGGGGGACTCCCCCGGCAGAGGGTTCAGAGCAAAAAACATGCTGCACTTTGCGTTGGAAGGAGATGCAAAGAGATCGCAGCAAGGCTACCCCCACTCCAGAAAGATCTGCTCTGTTACTGAAAGATTCAGAGACCACTTGTAAAGCATCAGAATAGTCCGACTTAACCTGTCCGCTAAAATGCTTAACCGTCCCAGAATGTGCATTGCTATGAGAAAATGACCTGTGGAGATCGCCCATTCCCACACTCTCATGGCCTCGCAACAAAGGGGGTAAGATCTGGTCCCTCCCTGTTATTTGATATACCAGACCACTAACATGTTGTCTGATTGAATTGCAATGGTTCACACAGGAAGAAAGACATGAAGGGCCTGCAACGCCTAAAGGACCACACTCATCTCTAGAATGTTTATGTGCAAACTGGTCTCTACAGAGGACCACAGGTCTTGGACTGTCCTGCCCAAACAATGACCCCCCACCAGAGTTGGGAGGCATCCATGGTCACTGTGGCTTGGATAGGGGCTGAAACAAAGGGTTGTCCCTCCAAGATCTCCAGAGAACACATCCATCACAGAAGGGACAACCAACAGACTCAACTGAGTTGTATTGGATACGACAATGGAAGTTCCAACAGGGACCACTGTACAGCTAGTGTCACTGTAGAACTCTCATATGTAACCGGGCACACGGAAGAAGCATTATGGTCGCCCCCATTGAACCTAAGGCCCTCAACACTGATTCTGCTGATGGAAGATGAGAATGGTAGATCAGAGAGAGATGCATTCTCAGGTTTTGTACCCTCCGCAAGGTCAGGAAAAGTTTGCACTGTAAGGTGTCTATCCATGACCCAGTGTAGTCTATCACCTGGACAGGATTTAGAAGTGATTTGAATGCACTGATTGTGATTCTCAAATGCAGGGCAAGCTTTAAGAAATAATCCCTGGTTTGAGAAAGTAGACGCCTGTTGGGAGCAGTGAGGAGCCAATCGCCCAGGTATGGGTAAGACCTGAATCCCCTGAAGCCTCAGGTGAGCCGCTACTACCGCCATCACTTAGGTGAACACCCTTGGGGTTGCGGTGAGACCAAAGTGTAGGGCTCGAAATTGGTAATGATGGACTCCTAGCCAGAAGCGGAGGAACCTCCTGGAGCTTCTGTGCATCTTTATTTGACAGTAGGCATCCTGGAGGTCTAACGAGCACATCCAGTCACTCTCTTGCAGGTATGGCAAGATGGACTGTAGTGTGACCATCTAGAATTTTTCTTTGGCAACTGACAGGTTCAGGGTAGATAGGTCCAGAATGGGCTTTAAGTCCCCCATTTTCTTTGGCACCAAAAAGAACCTGGAGTAGAAGCCCGATCCGGACTGATCTGGGGGGACGGTTTTGATGGCTTGTTTTTCTAGCAGCTTGGAAATTTGCTGTGTTGCTGCCTCCCTTTGCATGGGTGGTACGTCCGGGAGGTGTTTGGGAGGATTGGGAGGAACCACAAAGGGGATAGAGTATCCTCTGGATATAATCTGAAGCACCCAGTGGTCTGATGTTACAGACTCCCATGTCACCAGGTGCAAGGACAATCATCCCCGGACTGCCTCCAGAGTAAAGCAGTCGGGCAATCCCTCAGGGATGCTGTCCGGGTCTGTCCGAGAAGGGTTCTCAAGACCCATAATTCCTCGGACCCCCTCTGTCTCTGGGCCAGCGTTCATTCTGCCCCCTTCTGCCTCTGGGGAAAGAAGAGCCCTGAGTGTCCCGGGAATACGGTGACTTCCGAAACCACATCTTCTTTTGCCCTCTCTGATTCCGGGAAAAAGATCTTTGAGGGTTTGAGAAGCAGATTACGACAGAAAACAGTGTCTTCCCATCCTTCTCACTCTGGACTAAAGTCTCTTTGATGGTCTTACCAAAGAGCGTGGAACCATCATAACGGGCATTGGCAAAGGACGCCTTGAAAGGCTCTGAAAACTGACAGTCTGAGACAGGCATTGCGCCTCATGGACACGCCAGACCCAGCTGCCCTAGCCGCTCCATCAGTGGCATGTGAGAGGAGTTGCATGGATGTGGTGGAGACTGTTTTCAAAGTGGCCATCCTCACAGAGAACGAGTCCCTGTCCTCCTGCGACATGGACTTAGGCAGAGACTCAGCCAGCTCCTTGACCAGGTCACCCTGGAGTGTCATGACATGGGCCAGGTAGTTCAGCGTCTTAATGGAAAAGTTTGCTGAAGCATAAACCCGCTTCCCTAAGCAGTCCATCATCCATGGCTCTCTGTCAGGAGGATGAACCGAGGAACTCTCTTGGGCTAGTTCTTTCTTTGTGGCTGCTGCTACCACCATAGTGTCCACAGGGGAGCCCTTGTTCCATGCTGGTCTATCTGATGGTGAACTCAAGATCTTATCAGGATGTTTAGGGATTGGTTCCCCGGTGTCTGGCTCCTTCCAGGCCCGCAAGGTGACCAGGTCCATCATGGGATCTGTGGGAGGGGACACCCAGGAAGTAGATGGACCCGTGCCGAAAGCCTCCAGGAACACGGATTCGTCAGAAGAAGGTTTGGAGGCGGACCAACCTCCCCGCTAGCGTAGGATTTCCATGTCTCCAAAGGAGACATCCTTGGGAGATGACCTGGGGGAACTTTCCCCATCATCCAAATCCGTACCCTTGGTGAGGGACTTGGGGGAGTCCAAGTGCCTGCCTCTTACACATATGCTTGCAAAGCGCATCAGTGGTGGGGAACTCGCAAGCCACTTGTTCCTCAGGAGGAACCGTCTGTGGCTCCTCAAGCACAGGCTGTTCCTCTGGTAAAATGATGGGATGCATAGACAGAGCCTAAGGGGTCTGGGCAAAATCTGAGGGGATAGTCAAGGGTCTCGATCCAGAGGAGAGAACCCTTTCCACCACTTCAAATGCCAAGGGAGAACAAACCTCCTGGGGTACCAAAACAGAATCCGCTCTCCCCGGATTTGACACAAGAATCGGAGCTGGGGCCTAAATGGGCAGAGCTCCGAGGGAGGGAACTTGGCCCAACAACGCCGGAGCCAATGAAAAAGGTTCCGAAACCCAAGCTCCAGCTCAGACAGCCACTTGGATCTGAACTGGTCAGATCCGATATGCTCCAGGCAGTTGTCGGCATCGAGGAGGCAGGTACTCTCGACGCCGACTCCCTGACTAAGGCCATCCTCGGATCAGAGTACTCTGAAACCGGAGGACGGATCAGAGAAATTGGTGTGAAAAAGGGAAGCAAGCTCACCCCTCCAAAGGGTGAGGGGACTGGTAGGACCCCCATCTGGATCAGAGTACGAATGAACCTCATTTTATCCATGTCAACTTCCAATAAGCTCCGCGTGGATCTCGACGAGGCCACGGAGTCCGACCTGGCGGGTCGAGGAACTGAGGTCCTAGACGGAGTACGTGTCTCCTCTGGCTCTGGGGAAAATCTTGGAGATTGGAGCCGAGGGGAGTCACAGATCCTAGCCTGACTTTTGGCAGGAGTAGAAGGAAGGTCGTCCGGAGACCTCTTGCATTTCTCTGGCTTAGAAGAGTGTTTGTCCTTGTGCTCTCTCTCTCCTTCTCTCTGCCCCTTTTCTGCTCCACTTCCACAGGCTTAGAAGTGGGAGGTTGAGTCCCAGCCTGGGAGGGAGGAGAAGCAAGAGAGGAAGGAGAGGCGGCTACAGCAGCTGCTGTGACCAAAGCCGTGGATGAGGCAGCCACCTCAGAAGTGGAAAGCAGGCCTTTGAGGGCCAACTTAGCCTTCCTGTCTTTAATAGCGCACAGGTTAAAACCTGTGCAGATACTACACTCTGTACTCAAGTGGGTAACACCCAAACACATCAGAAAAAGTGTGGCCATCTGCAGGAGACAATTTATGGCCACCTCAGTGCACCTTTTAAATACAGGCTTAGGATCAGCCATGACTGTACAAGAGAACACACTAGAGAAGGAAAAAGGCGAAGAAAAATAACCTATATCCCAGTCACAAACCACTCACCACACACTCAAGACACAGAGCACTGAGGGGGGAGGGGAAGCAATACAGACCAACAAACTACTTAGGAAACTTTCTAACACACGATGCACCAGCGAGGGGAGGAGGAGAGGGAACCTACACTGAAAATTTTTAGTAAAAAGTTGTTTAAAAAGCAAAAAACTCACTCACTAACATGGAGCTCAGGAGATCACTATGCTTCAGGCAAGCCATGGCAAACGATATCTGGGGGTTGGAAGGTAGTGGAGGTGTATTATGGGTAGGGGAGGTACTTGGAAATTGGAGCAGATGCTAGTGAAACTGCTGGCATGGATCTGATATGGATCCGGTACCCACAGGTTGAAGAACAAATGAAGTAAACTGCTTCAGATATTTTCTTTCACAAGTGTTTTTGTATTAAATTATCTCTCCTTCAATCATTCCCCATTCTTCTCTCATATTCCCTTCCCTGCCTGCTTCTTCCCACCTGATTTCTTTTTCCCCAAATGGCTTGTACATCTTGTACATATGGCAATGTCAGTTTATAGTATTGCACTCACTGTGAATGCTACAGTAATACTACCACATACATGTATGCCTTTTCAACAAATGATCTATATTTTTACTTTAATTTCTACATGGTATATTCAATCTGTTGTCACCACTTTGGATGAAGGTGAAATAAGCACTAGTTAAAAAAATGAAATAAATAAAATGAATCTGTTGGGTGGACAGAAAACAGATGATTACATACACTGCACTGGCCATCAATTATTTTTCAAAAATGCACTATTATCAAGACGGTTTACTATCACATGTTTGATCGTCATTTAGACGAATGTGACAATTGCTGACACAAATTGTTGGAAATTGGAACACCGACCAACCAAAATAGCGAATAGAACATTTCAGCAATGTCGACTTTGCTGAAATGCTCACATCTGCCCAAATCTACAAACACTGTTTGCAGGGGGAAAGCCCCCCTGGACCCCCCACACACCCCCTACTTATATATACAAACTCGGAGATCGCACTACAGTGAGGGTAAGGGTACACTTCCCCATCCCCACTATAGTGCAATCTGCACCGCAATGTTGGAGCTGACAACAGCGGCCATTCGCTCGTCAGTTTCGACATTGTGGTGATCACCCTACCGGTTCTGCTAAGTGGTTTTCGCACATAGTCCGTTCGTCTAAAAGTCGAACGAACATGTGACAGTAAACCTATCAAGACATGTGAGCAAGATGCCTTGGACTAAGCATGTGTATATCAAAAGGCAGAGATAAAATACAGAGGGAAAGCACCCTGTGGAACTGACAAATGTTAATGAACAAACATGAACTCTCATGATTCAAACTGAAATTAATGTCTGTGAAGGTATTTGATGCAAATAAGACAACAAGAGAACACAGCAATATTTCTTCTGAAGTGCAGGGTTAACACCTCCTTTACCTCAGCAGGAAACACAACATTATGTCTCTGAATGACTTCAGAGATCATGAGTGAGGGCAGTCGAATAACAATGACCGAGAGTGTTCTCAGCAGGAAGGGAGAGGCACTGTAAGAAAACATCAGTGATTCCATCTGAAAGGAAACTGCAGACATTGGGACTCCCATGTAAATGAGTGTGCTTCATTTTTGAGAAAGACAATGGAAGAACAGGTTCGACAAAAGGTAATGGGTTGGCAGTTATGTCACAGGTAGCGATGACCCCCCACGGCTGTCCTATTTGTGCTATCTGATGACTTGTGATACATATTACTTTAAAGGAAATAATAGTATTATCAGACTGGGTCATGTGGAAGAGAAAACATGTATTTTGTTCAGGTTCTGACTTAAAATACAAATACATCATCATTCCACCTGAGAAATGTTTGGATATGTACTTAGATCATCATTCATACTACATTGGAGTCTCCAGTAGCATGCTCACCTAGTAAGTTGTTTTTTGTTTTTGAAACATGAATGTTTTCAACTAGCTGTAACCCATAATTTCATATTATTCCTCTCAATATGTACTATCCATATTTATGGGTTTTATTATTGAGTAGAGCCTTTGTCTAATGTAAGTGATAGAACATGTGCTTTACTACTTAAAGCTATAGTGATAGTTTAGCTGTATCCTGTAATATTATGATATTATTTATCTCAATTTGTTCTATCTGTACTCATGGTTGTATTAGAGAGTAATCCCACTGTTTATCTTATGTGTGCTTCCTTATTTTGTTTATAAGGAACTGTGCTCTACTAATTACTGCTATAGCTGTGTTAGTTTAATCTCATTTTTACAAGTGGACAGTGTTGTTAAAACCTGTTCTTTTATTTCTCTCACAGCATAGCACATTTGTACAGTTTATTTCTGTTATTGTCTCTATTAACCTGTCCTGTAATATTGTAGGATTGGTATTGAAATTGTCTTTTTATTGCTGTTACTGGAAATGCATAATAGAATATTTTTTAAACACTATAATGCTCATCTGTTTTTTTGCCTCTCTTATTTCAGGTAATTTATTTATCCCTTACTGCTTTACCTCCAAGGTGCCATTAACACACTGTTTAGCTTGATGCCATTAGTACCTTCATGAAATAGCATCTACAGTGCCTTACAACCGACGGAGCTTCAGACAGCTCGTTTTACTTCAAAGTTTACGGCCTTCTTTAATGGCTCACTAGAAATCCGTTTACAGTGTACGGATTTGTTTTTCCCTTGTATTTAACCCTCCCCCTTCTACTCAGTCCTTCCCTAGTGATACTCCCTTGTCTATTTTAAGTTAAATCTGAAAATATAACTTGTATACAAGTAATTTATCAGTGCTGACAGACCTTTTTCTGTCACTGTTACTGAACCGTGCTTCTGTCTTTTAGTCCTCTGTTGTTGAATGACAATTGATTGTTTCTGGCTCCGTGGTCGTCCTCAGCATTTCCCCGCTGCATTCGCCCTCACTACAGTCAGGCTCTCTCCACCCCCCTACCCTGCCCCCTATTCCCACCTGCCCCCCACTACCTCATTTATATCTAACCACTCCCACTACTTTTTCAACCAATCCCCACACTTAACTATTCTCTCTCCCAAACTCCAACTTCCTATCTCCTTGCCCCTCCTACACACTGACCACTTATCCTACTTGAAAAATGTAATCTACCACCAACTCACAACTCCCTCTATTCCATCAAACACTACTTTTACTCCTCCCCATCCTACTATGTGCATACCGCCAAACCATCTATGAAGATCTATAGCTCCTCAGGTATGACTACCCTACAGCCCATACCACAACTACCCTACCAAGATGCACACTCCCATATAAATTACACCCCAACAGTTCAATTTACAAGAAACCTTTTATCAGTCTCACAAATAAAACCAAGGCTTTACCTATCTCTGCCAAATCTAAACATTATCTATACTTATTTCTTAAATTTACCAAACTAATTGCAAGTATCCAAGCTAAAATACTAAAGGATGGAGACCATTTACCCTAACCCAGGCCTACTAATTAACACCTGCAGAACCAACTATTCCCCCATCCCCACCCACCTCCAGCATAGATCCGTATCAAATCTCTTAGTCATTTATCTGAACATTAGATGCATAAAAAATAAACTACAGGATTTGCATGCTCTTATAGCTACATACAACCCAGACATTCCTGGTCTTTCTGAAACCTGGTTAAAACCAACCATAGCAGACAATGAAATTCTCCCTCCAGGCTACAACATTCTAAAGTCAGATCATGTACTGAAAAAGGGTGGAGGGGTAGCGCTTACATATAAAAACACCCCGGACATGACCAAAGTAATCCATGATCTTCCCTCACACAATAATGCAGAGATCTTAACCGCCAAAATTAAAATGAATACCAGGAAACATATCAATATTGTCTGTGGACATATTCCCCCAGGTAATAATACAGCTACCTTAGAAGCCATTCTCAATGGACTATCTTACTCTAATCCCCAAGTAACTATTATTCTAGGGGATTTCAATATAGATTAGAACCTGAGATCCGCATAATCCCCATCCAATCAAATTGACCTATTTGAGTTCTCTCAACTAATAAAATCTCCCACTAGACTCAATAAAAATAAGAACAATGGAATTGCCCTAGACTGGATACTCACTAACCAACAACCTCATAACTATAACTCCGGAACCCTCCTAGATGACATACGTGATCACCTTCCCATCTTTATCATAAAAACCAAAACTAATAAAATCCACCAGCCCATTTATCAGACAATCAGGAATAAAAAGAATTTCAACCCCTACAACTTCCAATCTGATCTAATTAGTTGTAACTGGTCTATACTCCGTCAACTGCCATTAGATGAAGCTGTAAACCACTTTAATTCTACATCCTAAACTCACATGCTCCCCCACGTACATCCAGACCCAAACCTAAACCAGCACCTTGGCTTACCAAAAATACCAAAATAAAAATTTCAGAAAGAATCTCAGCCTGGTCCAAATGGAGAACCACCAAATCTGTTATAGACCAGGTCACCTACTGGACTGGCAACTTAGGAATGACACAGAGATATCCATTCTAAAAGACAAAAGAGACTATTTCCATAACCTACTAATCAAGCATCAAAATCAACCACAAAAGTTTTGGGCAGGAATAAATAAAATAGTAAGACCTGGTAACGTTAGCATACCAACCCTCCTCCACTCCAGAAGGAACTAAAACTGATGATCTACCAGACACGTTCAATAAATACTTTACTGACACCATAATCACGCTTGCCAAACAACAGACAGACATCTCTACTGATGGTCTAGACCTAATAGTCACCAATGACAACATTACCTTTAGCTTACAACCAGTCCCCACCAGTTACATTAGAAAACTTTTGACTAAACGTAAATCAACTACCCTGGCTGCTGACCAGCTCCCAGCTGAATACTTATAACTGGCAACTGATGTTATTGCTATCCCTATCTCCATCTCAATAAATAGGACAATCACAGAAGCCACCATTCCCAGCATTTGGAAGGTATCACATGTCATACCTCTCCATAAAAATGGAAACTCTCTAGAGTTATCCTATTATAGGCCTACAGCAATCTTCTCACCATTAGCCAAAATTATAGAAAAGTGTATTCATAGCCAACTTATGCACTACCTATTTCGGAACAAACTTCTCACAACATGGCTTTAGACCCTATCATAGTACCAAAACAGCATTGCTATCATTCACAAACTCCATCAACCAGAATAGGAATAATGGCAAAATCTCATCAGCACTCTTTTTAGACCTTTCTAAAGCTTTCAACATGGTTAATCATAAGAAACTATTAATCTCTCTTCGTAAACTTTCCCTACACAACCAAACTATCAACTGGTTTCAAAATTACCTCCAAGGTAGACATCAGGCAGTGATCTGGAAAAACAAACTATACACTCTTCTACCTATATCAAGATTCTACATTAGGTCCTCTACTATTCTCAATCTTTGTTAATGATCTACAGTCAGCTACCCATGAAGCTACCTGTATACAATATGCAGACAACTCTACATTGGTATGCTCAGACAATTCCCTCCCAAAACTCCAATCCCTGACCCAGAAAACATTTAACTTAGTAGAAAACTGGTTTTCTAGCAGACATCTTATACTAGATGCTAATTAAACCAAGCTACTGCTGTTCCCCCCAACCTGTCGTTCATCTCAGGTCACTTTCAGTATCACATCCAACAACAGTACCATGGTATCTCCTGATAGCCACACCAAACTACTTGGGGTACTAACTGACAACAATCTGAAATTTGACCTACATGTTAACCAAATAATTAAAAACACCAATAAAAAACTGAGCTCTCTCTACAGAAGCAAACTCTTAACCCCTTTAACCAGAACCAACACAGTACACGCCCACCTACTCTCCTCTCTCTTATATGCCTCCCCCATTCTCACTAACCTTTCAAAAAATGAATTAAATAAGTTAACCGTATGCTACAACCATATCACTAGATTCGCTGTAGGATCTACCTATCATACACATCACTGTCAAAATCTGAAACTACTAAAATGGCTCAAGTTCACTAATCAGCTTACTTTAGCCCATAGAATACTTTACCAACCAGAGTACCAGGAATACAACCCTTAATTATCTCTCACACCAGTACCAGACCACTGAGATCTAATGACAAATTAATGTTAAAGACCTCTAAATCCTGCAATTATGCCGGTGAGTCACTATTCTCCAACTACATAGCAAAAACTTGGAACTCGCTCCCTCCTGCCTTAACCCTAGAGCCCTCTCGAACAAAGTTTAAAATTGCAGCAAAACATTACTTCAGCAACCACTGGTTATGAACCTGCACTTGCCCAGGTTAATCTCCCTCAGCATACCTCTCTACGTAGCTCCTTGCTTCACATATTTTTCTTTTACTTTTCTCTCCTCGTTTCTACTGACATCTCTATCCACATAGTATACTACTTCCTATTCCTTACTTCCTAACTTCATGCAATTTTTTTCTCTTATCTTTGTATATATTCTTTATTATTTGAGCTGTTAGTATTATACTTAATTGTATTTGTTTAATATATTCTGTATTTCTGGAGCTTTTCTCCCCGGGCCTCCACTGAAAATGGATATGGATCCAGTTGGACTTTCCCGGTTAACAAACGTAAAATAAATAAAATAAATAAATGAATATGCCAAGCACATTAACAACTATATCTTTAAAACTCATATGCACAGTCTTATACCTTTTGTACCTCTACTTTTTCTATCCCCTACTAACTTAACGCTACCCTCCCTCTACCCATAATCCTCTAAGGTTACACTCATACCTTTACACATACTCCCCTGAGGTTACACTCCTACCTTTTCCACATCTATTCCTACTATCCCCTCTATCACACCTGATCCTTCTCTATTCGTACTATCTTACTCCCTCACCAATATAATCTGCTACCATATTTCATGACCTCTAGAATATTAATTATGATAATCCTCTATTATGCAAATAATGTTGCATCTTCCTATTATCATGCTTTCCATGTAATTTATGCTTGAACACTAGGATTGTAATATGTATGTTGAGTTTTTATTATGAGAAACTAATGTGTAGTTTTCAAAATTTGTGCTTGAATGTCATGACTTTATAGGTTCATAGGTGTGTACTAGGCTAATGGCCCTGGAGCCTTTACAAGCCTAGTCCCAAAAAATTGCCCAGGCACCGTGCCACCCGATGTTAGTTCACAATGCTCCTATCCAGTAGGGCAAATGGAATGATCCCTGGAGTGAACTTTGTTACCCATCCACTCGTCAACATTTTTCTTGAAGAGGGCCAACAAAGTGCTCTGCTTGACATGAATGGGAAGCTTATTCCAGAGTATGGGCAGCCTTTGGAAAATGAACTTGTCTTTCCAGCATGTTCTGTTAATTGTGGTAATGAGGTTGTGATCTCTGGAGCTTGTGGCATGAAGGGGATTGGGATTTCTTTAGGTGTAGGATTTCAAGTAGGGCTGGATCGGATATGGCTTTGTAAGTCAAGCAGAGATCACCTCTAAGTAGGCAATAATACACTGAGAACAGCTGAAGTTTCTTGCGTCTGTGCATGCAGGACATGTGTTTAAGGCCTAGGATTCTTTTTGTGTGGTACTTTTGTGGCCTCTTCAGCTGTTGCAGGTGTCTGGTCAGGAACATGCCAAACGGGGTATTATATTCAATGACTGGTCTAATGAGGGGTGAGTAGAGGGGAATGATGACCCCTTTCTTCCTGGATGCAAAACCTTTGGTTATAAGATGTGTCACATTAGAAGGACTTTCTGACCACAGTGGCAATGTGGTGGTTGAAGGTGAGGTGGCTGTCGACCTGGGTGCCCAGATCTCTTATGGCCCACTTCAATGTTCAGTGGGCTACAATCCACGTGGTAATTTGTAGGAACTGAGTTTTTTCCAAAAGGGATGATAACGCACTTTTGGGCATTAAGCATCAGGCCATGGTTCCGGCACCAGTCACTGGTCTCAGAGAGGCCATGAAGGCTGTGGATGAGGGTAAGGCAGTGCATACAGCCTACCTTGACCTGGCCAAGGTCTTTGATACCATTCCACACTCTGGTATCATTGATAAACTCACCAAACTAGGCATCAATCCTTACATCACTAGGTGGGTTGCAAATAGTCATACAGACAGGACCCACAGAGTGAAAGCTGCAGATTCCAAGTCAGACTGTAGACCAGTCACGAGTGGAGTCCTGCAGAGGTCAGTCCTGGGCCCTCACCTGTTTGGCATCTACTTCTGAGAAGTCCAGGCCAACACAGAAGGACTCTGGCTGACTAAGTTTGCTGATGACTGCAAGCTTGGAGTCATTATCAACTCCCCAAGTGATGCAGACATCCTACAAAATGGCCTCTTCGAAGAAGTCAACCAGGTTCAGCAAGCAGGATCTCCCTTGACAAAGCCAAACTGTGTGGGGTCAAGAGTTTGGAGAGTGCCTATATCTTTGTTAACCAGGTCCATGATGATGCACTCCACAGCTTTGCATACCAGACTCGTCAGGCTAATGTGGGGGAATAGTTCCCAGGGTCTGTAGTTGCTCCCCTTTATGGAGCGGGATGATTGTTAGCAGTGCACTATTCATTGGGGACATAGCCTGAGGTAAGGTTGTGATTGAAAAGGGCACACAGATGTGGTGCCAGTTCACTTTGTAGCTCATGCAGGATGCAGTCAGGAATATTATCAGGTCCCATGGACGTTGTATTCTTGCCTTTGGACAATCCAGCTTTTACCTGTGCCACAGAAATGGTGGGTACCAGGATTTCTTCTGGTATTGTAATAGGGCCCTGGGGGGTGGTAAAGCTGGCACTAAATCTGTCGGCCAATATATCAGCTATACCTGTTGGCTAAGTATAGGATGTGCCATTGTGCAATAACTAAGAGCAAATATGAGTGTTGCCTTTGAGGTTTTTGATATAGCTATAGAAGGCTTTGTGGTTGTTTTTAGTGTCAGCCGCAATTCTGCCTTCATAGCTGGCTTTAAAGGATTTGATAAGGGATCGCAGCTTTTTGTTGAAACTGATAAGGGAGGGTTTTCCAGTTTTGTGACTTAATTTTTTTCTGCAACATTTTCTTCCTTCTGTTGTACAGTTTACTGATGGCTGGGGACCACCAGATTGGCTTCCTTTTTTTGGAGTGTGTCTTACAGTGCATTAAATGTATGATTTGGCAGTCAGGCAGCTATTTTCCATTAGCATGGGTGCTGAGAAGTTAGCCACCTCTGTTTTTAGGAGCCTAAAGTCGGCTTTATAGAAGTTTTTCATGGTGGTCATCTTATTGGGGGGTGTAGGTGGGATGGTGATTTCCATGGTGATCAGTGTGTGGTCAGATTTAACCAGGGAGGAATTGACTATAGGTGTGGAGCAATGGTCTTCCATGTTCGTGATAACCAGGTCGAGGATGGTGCTTCCTGTAGTCGGGGTCAGAATGAGCTGGTCCAGGGCATTGGAACTGAGAAATTCCAGAAATCATTGGGCATGAACATAGGTACTTGAATAGTTTTCCCAGTTGATGGAGGAGTAGTTGAAGTCATCTAGTATGAGAGTATTGGGTTGGACCTTGATAGATTCCAGAGTGCTTAGGAAGTTGGAGTGACAGTCTATGGACATGTTTGGGGTGAGCTGTATTACTGTCTTACCCAGTGTTAGTTGTACCTGAAGTACGTCGGATGCATTATGCTGGGCTACCAGTCTAGATGTGTGCATATCCTTTAAGAATATGGAAACACCCCCGCCTTTGCAGCTTCCGGACATATTCTGGGACTGAAAGGTATGGAATGAGTTGTAGCCTGGGAGAGCAGGGGTGCTTTCTGCTTCTTTAAACCAAGTCTCCGTTACAGCACAGATGTCAACATTCTCCATTTTGAGGACAGCTTTGAGCGAGTTCATCTTGAGATTTAGACTTCTAGCACTGAGCAGCATGACCCTCAGATTGCATTTGTTTGTAGCTGTTACGGTGGAATTTCTGTCTTTGGAACACTACCTAAAAAGGCACTATAGGGGTTGCAAAAGCCTTAGCCAGTATCCGGAATGCCAGGGGTGACAGATGCAAGCAGTCTCTGGCAAAGCATTGAGGTCTTTTGATCATGTCATCCCAGGTAGACAGATACTGGATCCCCTTAGAACGCCACCAGAAACTTAGCCAATTGTTGAAGTCAATCATTTTTTGCTTGTACTGTGGTATCATTCTGGGTGATGGTACAATACTGTTCAGGGCTAGGATCATACCTGTCTGGGCCATATAATCTGAGAGTTCCATCACATCTCTTTTCATGTAGTCCATGGAGATGCATCTCAGGTCATTCACACCCACATGGACAATGACTGAGTCATATTTGTACTTGTTGTGGAGTGACCTGAGTGCGTGTGTTATATGGCGGATCCTGGCACCTGATAGACAACTTAGTGCCACCTTTTCCTCATTCAACCTAGTGAGTGGGACATCACTGTGCCTCACAACTGTCTCCTATGATTAGTACATTGGGCAAAGTGTTTTGCCTTAAGGCCTTGGGTTGAGGGGCCCACTGTGGTGATGAGCTATGTGTTCTGGGGTTGGTGTTGCATTGTGGTGGTAGAGTGCACTTCTGTCTTGGGGGGACTCTGGGTAAATTTTTATTGAGAGCCTCCGTGAACGTGGGTGTATAGTTTGTTTCTATGTGTGGGTTGCGATGGTTGGTGTTTCGGAGGGCTGTGTTCTATGTAGCAAGTTGCAGGTGTTGACCTTCTCCTCTTGATCAGCTAGTCCGGTCTTTGTTGGAGCATGCACTGCTTCCAGTTTGGTGATATAAGTACATCTCTCACAGGTATGAGTGTTGGGAGGTAAGAGGACAGGGCTGTCTGTGTACATTAGACAGCTGCCACATTGTCTCAGAATGCCCAAGTGCACCAGGTTATCAGGAGAAAGCACAGGAAATTGCCCTACAATCATAACTAAGAGGGATGGTCATAACTAATAAGTACTGGTGCTGTTTTTGCATAGGAACAGCTAGTGCTGATAGCACCTAAGTGTGCTACAATAAATGCTACAAAAGCCTGTTAAAGTGCTAGCCACTTACGCTAACTGAAGTGCTAGTAGTAAAAGAACAAGCACGTTCTAAGGGGAAAATTGAAGAGCAAACTTTCTGGCTGTTATGACTGTTAAGTTCTCATTCTGAAAAACTAATGTGTTTTCCTATTTGTGCTTGAAATGTTACGGCTTTATTAGGTCTGTTTAGCTTTTCCTTCTGTTAACCATATGCATCTGGACTAGATCCTGGAACACCATTGCCCTGAGCTGCCACTCGAGCATGTCTGCCCAGGATGTCTGTCAAAACATTTTGCTCTGATAGCATGCATGATGCCTGAGGAGTCAGAAAATGCTGTAGAACCAGCTCCCAGGCCATCACTGACAACCAGCACAGAGAGTATGATCTTGTACCCCCTTGTTTGTTGAGGTACCACATCAATGTGGTGCTGTCTGTAGCCAGGTGATGAATGACTTTTAAAGCATGGATCACTGCCAACATTTCCTTGAGATTAATGTGCTTCCATGTGATCTTGGGCCTCCAGGCAGCCTGCACTTGCACACTCCCATTGACACAGCTCACCAAGCAAAGTTGAACATAACAGACAGACAGCACAAGAACAGGAGGGAAAAGGTAAATTCTGGATTGATACTCAGCTGAGCTCTCCATCACTGTAATTCTCATCTGGTGAAGGGCAGCACTGGCTATTGAGATTCCAGGGAATGTAAATGCTGGTTTCAGAAGTTCCAGACATAGCACTGATTTTTTTTCATGTGGAGACAAACCAGTGGTATTACAGATGCCATCAGTCTTGGAATTCTCTTGCAGAGACAATGTTCCTTCTGGAGAATTCCTGAAATACTATTTGGTAAGACAGGACCTTGTCTTCCAGAAGAAAGGCCATTCTTTAGTCATTGTTGATTAAGCCTTTGCAAGGTTGTCAGACATGCCTTCCAACGGTTCAATCAGCTGGGAGAGTAAGGTCCAGACCTTCTCTAATGATTCCTAACACCTAGATACAGACTCTACACAAATCAGCATGTCATCCAGGTAAGGCAAAATGTGAATGCTCAGCATCTGCTGGAGTTTAGGAGGGAATAAATTCTGGTAAAGTGGACTGGCTGCCAAAAATTATCCTACTTACTGAAGAGAAGCTTGGGAATATGGAACATTTTCAACACTCATTGCATCATTTTTACCTTTGTTACCCCAATGTTTAAGGATATGATTTGCTGCTGTAGAAAACACACAATTAGAATCAAGTGGTGCATTCATAATCTCATTTTTTAACTCATGAGGAAAGTTTGACTGTGCAATGAAGCAAATAATGTTGCGGCATTTCTAGAAACAATATTGGCCCCTTCCAAGGCACTCCTTAAAGCACATTTAGATGCCTGAGAATCATTGGAAACAGTATCTTTGACAGACTTTTTTCTCAGCAGATAATGATGCAGTGAATTTGTCTGAACTATGCATACACCTCAGTACAAACTTTCACATAAAACACTGGTAGTTAAAACACCCTAAAAGCTACCATGCTGGACTTTGCTAGCTTTTTTCTACTGAGATTCTAGCAATTTGCTTAGTTTACTTGAAAGGACTAGGTTTGATAAAGACAGTCTTTTTATTGGAAGAGATCACCAGGGACACAGAAGCAGGGTCCATAGACAAGGGGGGCTTGGAAACCAGGTATGGTTGAGCATGCCCTCAATTTCTTAAACACTTTTTAAGCAGAGACTCATTCAACAAAGTAGAAATGCAAGTTTTCTTAAAAAAAGCATCCTCCAGTGCTGGGATTGATGGAGGGAAGGTTGCCATATTTGGGGTCTCTTCCTCCAAAAGTTCATATACTTTGTTACTCTTAGGGGTGGCCAAATATTGCTTCCAATTGAATACATCCTCAAATTTACCCAGCATTTGGGAAAGTGAAAATATTTGTTTGGGTTTCTGAACCTCCATCTTCTGAAATCTCAAATTCGGGATTCCCTTGAAAATCAGGATCCTTGGGTGGTTGAATGGAGATAGGAGTGGCAGTATTACTAATAGCCTGAGTTAGTACCGCGGAATCAACTACCTAAGCACTGGATCTAACCATATACACCATCTCAGGTGGAGACACAGTGAAAGACTGCTGCCCTGCAATGTGGTGGGTCTTCTGTCTCTCTACACGCACTGCATTAGTGGGAGAATTCCCAGGGGAGACGCATCAACACTACTTCCCTGTACCTAAAGAGTATGGTTCTCCTGTACCTAAACTGAGCAATGCTAGAGCCACAGTAAATGTATCTATCCCTTATGTCACACATATCTGTGTTGCTAACACCTTGTTTTGACACGGATGGGCTGCATCTATCTCATTTGGACTAATGCATCGTAGGACTTTCTCTATACCACAGTTCCTGTTTAGAAGTCTACTCAAGCTACAAATTCCAGTATGGCAAAAATTAGTGCAATATCATTCAGTGTTAGGAACCTAAATAAAAATTCTTTCCCTCAAGTTCTTTCCAAGTCTGGAAAAAAGTACACTTGTGTACACTTACCATAAATGTAGATGTTCCAGTGTATTCACTGTTGCAGTCATTACATTTGGGTAATCTGCTGGCAGGTTGCCCTCAGTCGGCCTGAATTCCAAAGTCATGGGTCCTGCGTCGGTTACTGTCTTCTCTTCCATGACGTCAGGTCACCAGGGGTATAAAACATGCAGCCGATGCCATTTTCTTTAGTTTTTCTTGCCCCCGAAGTCAGGTGCCCCCAAAAAGGTAGCAAAAATATATATGTATATATACATGCATCAAAATAACTTTACCTTCACCTACAAGCAAATACACCACATAGGTTGTAGAAGACAGAGAAGGAAAGATAAACTCCAGAATGACAGGGGGATGGCGGGAGGGTAACCTGGACTGCAACAGTGAATACACTCGAACATCTACATTTATGGTAAGTGGACACAACTGTACTATGCTCTTCGTGTTTCACTGTTGCAGTCATTACATTTGGGTAGAATCTCAAAGCTATGGTTGGGAGGCTGGAACTAAACAGCATTAGGTGCGGCTAGAAGGCCCTGCAGCACTGCAGTGGCAAATCCTGCCCTGGACTTAGAGTAAAGAGGCAAATGAAGTAGCAGCCTCTAGAATGTCTTTGGTTGGTACTCCTCTGAGAAAGGCTGCTGAAGTGGCTGCAGCTCTAGTGGAATGAGACCTAATGCCCTTGGGCACAGGTTTACCATGGTGTAAGTAGCAGAAACGGATGCAGTGGCTTATCCACTTTGAAACTGTCTGCTTTGTAATAGCCTTTCCTTCTGATCCTGCAGCATATGACACTAGTAATTGCTCAGTTTTTCTTAGAGCTTTAGTCCTGCTCAAGTAGAATCTTAGCTGCCTGTGTACGTCCAAGGAATGCAGAATTCTCTCCCCCTTGTTCTGCAGATTTGGATAAAAGGTTGGCAGATGAATTGTTTGGTTAAGAGCCACAATGGAAACCACCTTAGACATAAAAGTAGGATTTGTCCTCAGAGACACCCTGTCTGGGTAAAATATGATAAAAGACTCTACAGCCATGAGGGCCTGTAGCTCTGATACTCTTTTTGCTGAAGAAATTCCTAGTAGCAGAGCTGTTTTCCATAAGAACTTTATATCAGTGGTAGCAGCTGATTCAAATGGATGCAGGGTGAGCTTTTCCAACACATAACTAAGGTCCCATGCAGGTAATGGTGATCTTCTAGGAGGCCTTAAATTTTTGGCTCCTCTAAGATACTGCTTTAGTAAAGGAAGAAAAAAAAATTGGTGGCTCTGTGTTGTAATGAGCCAAAATGGCAGAGGCATGGATTTTAATTGATGAGAAAGATAGGCCTTTGTCAAGCATCTCAGTTAAGTATTGTAATATCTGAGGAATATTTGGTTCTGCTGCATCATTTCCTTGTGCTTGATTCCAAGCACAGAATCTCTTCCATTTCTCTGCATAAGATTTTCTAGTACTAGGACTTCTGGCTTCCAAAATGGCATCCATCACAGCTTTACTGAGCGGTGTTGTTTGTATAACTGCATGATCAGCCATGCTGCCAGGTTCAGTGTCTGTAGCTGATTGTGCAGGATCTGATTGTTTATCTGGGACAGTAGTTGCGGTCTTTGAGGTAAGGTCCAGGCTGGGTATTGAGAGAAGTTCCTTAGGACTTGGTACCAGTACTGGCAGGGCCCATCCGGGGCAATTAGTATCATCTTTGGTTTCTCTTGTCTGAATTTTAAGAGGACTTTGGGGAGAAGAGGCAGAGGAGGAAAGGCGTAAACTGATAGGTTTTTCCAACTCAAGGATAGGGCGTCCACTTTCCATGCTTGTCTGTGATAAGTCCTTGTGCAGAATCTTTTCAACTGATAATTTTGTGGAGAGGCAAATAGATCTACGTCTGAGCTCCCCCATTTCTCGGTTATCATGCTGAAGATTTGTGGATTTAGTTTCCACTCGTGAGGATCCATAAGGTTTCTGCTTAAATCGTCTGCCAGTGTATTTTGTTTTCCTGGCAGGAATTGAGCTTGAAGATGTATTTGGTAGGTCAAAGCTGTGTCCCACAGTGCCATGGATAATCTGCAAAGGGGGTATAATTGTGTGCCCCCCCTGCTTGTTTATATACCACATGACTGTGGTGTTGTCCGTCTTTATCAGTAGTTGTCCTAGATGAAGTAAGTCCTTGAAGGCTGTTAGGGCATTTTGAACAGCTAGCATCTCTTTCTGGTTGATATGTAGATGCATTTGTTTTGGGGTCCATATGCCCTGAATGCATCTTCCTGCCATGTGGGCCCCCCCCAGGCATAATCCGATGTGTCTATTGATAAAGTTTGGCTGGCAGGGGGGAGAGTGAAGGCCCGTCCCATGTTTTGGTGACATGCCATTGCCCAACAAAGAAACTCCTTTTGTAGGCAGGAAATAAGAGGAATCATTGCTTCCAGACTGTGAGAATGTTGACTCCATAAACTTTTTAGGTACCACTGAAGTTTCCTCATATGCAGTCTTGCATATGGAATCAGAAGGATGCAGGATGCCATGAAGCCCAGAGCCTGCAGAATTTGTCTTGCAGATAACTGGGTTTTGGTTGCCATCAGTTTGAAGTAAGTAGTCAGTTGCCTTTGTTAGTCTGGCGTGACATTTCTGGGTAGTTAAATCTGTTTCCAAAATACTTTGTTGCAAAAATATACCGATGCTTAATAGTGTGTTGGTTAAATCTAGCACAAAACCGACAGCCAGGCACACTGTGATCAGGGCCTAGGCAAGGAATGCAGTATAAATAGAAATTCTTATGAGGTATTTGCTTTCCACAAGTAATACAATTATTAACTTTTTCTGACATCGGTAAAAAGCAAGAAAAAAGTTTCCCCAACAGGGTACTTAGCTTTAGTGAAGACTTCGGTTCTGAAACTCAAACTCAAATATTTCAGTAGTCGGCCAACCGGCACTTGCGAAATGCTTTTGCTTCGAGCACCGCGCGGCAAGAAAGACTAAAGAAAATGGTGTCGGCTGCATGTTTTATACCCATGGCGACCTGACGTCATGGAAGAGAAGACAGCAACCGATGCAGGACCCAAGACTTTGAAATTCAGGCCGAATGAGGGCAACCTGCCAGCAGATTAACCAAATGTAATGACTGCAACAGTGAAACACGAACAACATCTATGATCAGTATCATAAAATAGTTTTTTTTTTTTTCCCCAAACGTGTGATATCCAAAAATGTTATTTCTGCCAATCATTCACAATTTACTAATTCAGAATTGCAGGGATTTACATTGTAATGGGAATTCTGTCACATTACCACTTGCCCAGAATACCTGCAGGCCTTTACACCATTGGTAATACAGAATACTTCTCTAAAGCCATTGGGATCATCATCTACTCAGATTTTGATAGGCTGCAGGCTAGAAACAAATCTCTTGATTTCATCAGAGTTGCTTAAACCACATTTGCAATGCTACCCCATGGAACAATGACACATTCCCATTCCATCCAACACCATAACTATGATAAGAATATACAAGCAAGAAACAATCCTTCATCCCTGAAATACTGTAAGGACTCAAGATCTGACAAAAATAGAAGTCACTGGGAAGTGGTTGTTCACAAGCAGCTGGGATCACACATTGTTCAAACACTAAACGTGTTCTGCTTAAACAAAATAGTTGCCATTTGAATAAAAGAGCCCAAATGAAATTCGCTGTTCCACCCAAAAATGCGTCAGACATGAGAAGGAGAATGCAGAGACCCACAAGGTGGAAGAAAGCCCCTGTATTAATAAAAGTTCCAGGCCCCAGACTGTGAACTCTGGGACAGGTCTTATAGTCTGAGGTCTTGCCAAGGTCCTTGAGACAGGTTTCACAGTCTAAGAACTAGGACTTTGACTTCTAGATGAGCCTTCTTTCAGAATGAGAAGCCTCTGCAACACAGCCTTTTCTTCTATTATTTATTTATTTATTTATATTTGTTGACCGTGAGTTTCCGACTGGACGTAGGTCCATTTTCAGCGGAGGCCCGGGGAGAAAAGCTCCACAGTTAAAATAGACAGTAGTTACACTGGATTACATAGCGATCAACAATTTACATAGCAATTACTTACAACATATTTACAGATGAAGAACATAATACATCAGTAGACAACTAGAATCTTTATCTGTGAAGTACATAACAGACATTAATTAGAAGTTATGTCCTTACCATAACGTTCCATGTGGAGTGTTCATCTCGCCTTTGTTCTTACACCTGGGTTCGGAGCCGATCCTCGGCTCCGTGTCGGCCGCTTGGCAAGCTCTGCATCGAGAAAAAGCTCAAGACCAACCTAACTCCCACAATCCCCCTCTGCCTTTACCTCAGATCTAGTTTGCAAGCAAACCAGAAGTCAACAGAGAGAGTAACACATTCATGCCAAAAACAACATAACTGAGAGAAACACCTATATATATATATATATATATATATATATATACATATATACACAACAACTGCGTAATGCAGAAGCAGGAAAAACCAAACCAGACACCAAACTGAACGTCCTTCCTGAGGGAGGGAGGGTGGGAATGTAAGAACAAAAGCGAGATGAACACTCCACATGGAACGTTATGGTAAGGACATAACTTCTAAATGTGAGAGTGTTCAATCTCGCCATTTGTTCTTACACCTGGGTAGCGTCCCTAGCTCCATGTTCCTGAGGAACTCACGGAGAACGTTCTTGAGCACAGTGGAACCAAAGGTTGCCCTGTCCCTAGAAACCCTGTCTACCTTGTAATGAGAAATGAATGTATGTGGTTTAGACCAAGTGGCAGCTGCACAAATAGTGTCTAATGGTAAGCGAGCTGCATGAGTCAGGGATGTAGATACTGATCTTGTAGAGTGCCCCTTGGGTTTGACAGGTAAAGTTTGTTCCGAAGCAGTATAAACAAATATAATGCAATCAGTTAGCCATTTGGAAAGGGTTCATTTAGTAACTGCTATACCTTTCCTGCTGTCCGCAAAAGCTACAAAAAGTTGATATGTTTTCCTGTGATCCTTTGTTCTGTCCAGGTAAAATCTAAGTTGTCTATGAACATCCAACTTGTGTAACATATACTCCAACTTATTGGCGTGGTTTTTGAAAAAGGTAGGGAGCTCAATGGATTGATTGATGTTATTAACGGAACAAACTTTGGGGAGAAAGGACGGATTAGTGCGAAGAGATACTCTGTCAGAGTGAAAGATCAAATAAGGGTGTTTAATAGAAAGAGCCTGAAGCTCTGACACCCGTCTGGCCGATGTAATGGCCACCAAAAAGAGGGTCTTCTACGACAAATATTTCAATGGACAAGAAGAGGCTGGTTCAAACGGAGGTAGCATCAATTTAGATAATAAGAGATTCAGGTTCCAAGGTGATGTAGGAGTTCTAACTGGTGGTTTAATATGGAAATATCCTTTCAGAAAGGACTTACAAAGTCTGTGAGCCATAACAGGAGCCCCACATTCTTCCACATGAAAGCTGGAAATGGCAGCCAATTGCACTCTCAAAGTGGCAGGAGAAGCTCCTTGGTGGAACAATTCGGTTAAAAACTCCAAGATCTTATTTAAGGGAGCTATAACAGGGTCCAATTGCTGTGTATTTGCCCAGTAAACAAAACGCTTCCATTTACTAGTGTAAGTCTTTGTAGTGGAAGCTTTATGAGAAGCCACTAGTATATTCTGAACTGCAGGTGAAAGAAGATCAGACCTGGCTAAGTAGGGAAGCGGAGCAGCCAAGCTGCTAGTTGGAGTGACAGTAGCGAGGGGTGAGGAGCCCCTGACGAATGGGTCAGTAGATCCGGCTCCGGGTCCAGGATCCAGGGTTCCCGAATGCGGTGTGCCAGAAGAAAGGGAAAACAAATTTGACGAGGCCAGAATGGGGCAATGAGGATAATCGTCCTTTGCAGGTTGTTGGCTTTCTGCAGAAACTTTGCAATCAGGGGAAAGGGAGGAAAAGCGTACAGGAGACCCGGGGGCCAATCGTGAACCAGAGCGTTCCTGGGGACTTCCCCTGGAGGGGGTAATAGGGCAAAATAGCTTCTGCATTTGGCGTTCATTGGAGACTCAAAAAGATCGCAGGAAGGCTGGCCCCATTTGTGAAAAATCTCCTTCGCAACTGACTGTTTGAGGGACCACTCATGAGGCAACAGGATTGCTCTGCTCAACCTCCACCCATTGCCAGATTCTCATGGCCTCTCTGCATAGCTGATAAGACTTGGTTCCCCCTTGTTTGTTTATGTACCAGACTACGGACATGTTGTCCGTCTGAACTGCAATAGTCCCTAGAGGAAGAAGGGGAGCAAAGTGTTGCAACGCTAGAAACACTGCCCTCAACTCTAGAACATTGATGTGCAGATTGTACTCTAAATTGGTCCATTCGCCTTGGACTGTCTGTCCCTGAAAGATGCCCCCCCACCCTATCAGGGAAGCATCCATGGTCACCGTAGCTGTCGGCGTGGGTAGCACAAATGGTCTTCCGCTGGAAAGATTGCAAGTCCGGAGCCACCAGGCTAGGTGTGATTTGCATGTGTTTGTGATCAGAATTTCGTGTGTCAGAGGTAGCTGTTGGAACGACCATTGTGCAAACAGTAGCCATTGTAGAACTCTCATGTGCAGTCTTCCCAATGGTATCGCAATGAGAGAAGCTGCCATGAGACCCAAAACCTTCAAAACCAGTTTTGCTGGGGATTTTTTGGATGACAGAAGAAGAGATATGTGGCTTTGTAGTGAGGCTATCCTTTCTGGAGGAAGTCTTAGAATTAAACAATGCGTATCCAATTCTGCTCCTATGAATGAGATATGCTGTGATGGCTGTAGTAAAGATTTTTCGAAATTTACGGAAATTCCGAGATGAACACAAAGCTGCAGTGTGTAATCCCTGGCTTGAATCAGTTGACGCTGGGTGGTGGCAGAAAGGAGCCAGGAGCCAGTCGTCCAGATACGGAAACACCTGGAATCCTAGGCGTCTCAAGTGAGACGCTACCACTGCCATGCATTTGGTGAAAACCCTGGGGGCTGAGGTCAGACCAAAGGGCAGGGCTCGAAACTGAAAGTGACTGGCTCCCAGCCGGAAGCGCAAGTGATCCCTGGACGCCCTGGCCATTTTGATGTGGTAGTATGCATCCTTCAGATCTATTGAGCACATCCAGTCGTCCTTCTGTAAAAATGGAAGGATCGATTGAAGCGTGACCATCCGGAACTTTTCTTTCTTGAAGAAGGTATTGAGATTGCTTAGGTCCAGAATCGGCCTCCAGTCCCCTGTCTTTTTTGGAACTAAAAAGAACCTTGAGTAAGTTCCGAATCCTCTTTGGTCCGCTGGGACTGGTTGGATTACTCTTTTTTCTAGCAGCTTTGAAATTTCTATAGCTGCAGGGTCTCGCAGATGGGGCGGCACATCTGGGAGTCTTTTCTTCAGAATTGGGGGCAATAGGAAGGGTATTCTGTAGCCTCTGGTAATAACGCTTTTTACCCAATTGTCTGATGTAAGATTTTGCCAGGCCTGAGGGTATAAAGCTAACGACCCCCGACTGCCTCCAGAGCAGGACAGTCGGGCCTCCTCTCAGGAGTGCTGGAAAGGTTTCCAGGGGTTGTATCCCTGTCACCTTGGTTTTATGGACCTCTGCCGCCGGGCGTCTTCCACCTCTGCCCCCTCCTCTGCCTCTAGAGGGGGCATCACCCTGTGTGCCTGGGAAAGAGCCTTGGGGTTTTCGAAACCACATTTTTCCACCACGTTGCCCTTTGGGGTACGGTCTGGATGGGGTGGAAAACGGACTCTGACAGCAGACAGAGTCTTTCCCTCTTGCTCACACCGGGTAAGGGTCTCCTTTACTTTGGGGCCAAAGAGTGTGGCACCATCAAATGGGGCGTTAGTAAAGGAAGACTTGAAGGCTTCCGCAAATGAACATAAGCGCATCCAGGATTGTCTACGAAGAGCAATCGCTGAAGCTGCTGCCCTACTCGACCCTTCGGCTGCGTATGAGATCAGCCTCATGGACGAGTTTGCAATAGATGTAAGGGTATTGAGATGTGCTGTAACCTTTTCTGAAACAGCAGCATCTGTAGTACCCTGGAGGGTATCACCCAACTCTTTGATTAGATCCCTCTGTAGCCGTGTGAAGTGGGTCAAATAGTTCAGGGATCGCATAGAAAAAGCCGCTGAACTAAAAATGCGCTTCCCATACCTGTCCATAGTCCTAGAATCTCTGTTAGGCGGATGGACAGATGAGGAAGATTCAGACATCTCCTTTTTCGTGGCCGCTGCCACCACCATAGCGTCCACTGGCACTCCCTTTGTCAGATAAGCCTTATCCTGAGGGGCAGTAATATATTTGTTAGGCTTTCTAGGGACTAGCTCCACCGTGTCAGGCATCTCCCACGCCCTTCGAGCAATCAGCTCCATCAACTCATCGAAGGGCGGAGTGACCCAGGAGGAGGAAGGGCGAGCACCGAATGCCTTCAGCAAGACTGACTCATCCTCAGAAGGGGGTAGGGCCTGCCAATCACCTCTCTGCTTTAGGATCTCCAGGATGTCAGAAAAGGAGACATCCTCTGAGGGTGACTTTGGGGACCCTTCTGACTCATCCAAGTCAGTGTCCGATGTCAATGATTCTTGTGGAGAATCTAAGTGTCTCCTCTTACACAATCTTTTCCTCGGAACTTCCTCGGGGGGGGGCATCCGAGGAAGAGGGGGCACCCTCCAGGGGTGGCCGAGACACAGGTGCTCGACGCTTAGATGTAGCCGTGGGTGCAGAGGAGGATAACGGTCCTTTATGGGAAGGAGAAACTGTTTCTGCTGACGTGGTTGTCTGGGTAGACAACACCTTCCTCATGAGGTCGAAGGCTCCCGGGTCCCGAGTCGAGGTATCTCCCGGTTCCGAGGAAATCGGAAGAATCCCCGAGACAGGCACCGAAGGCATCGACCCCGAGGACGGAGCCGAGTCGATCCGAGCCGAGGCCCCGAGAGGGAGCATCGGAACCGAAACATCGGTCCGACTCTCAGTCCCGGATCCAAGGATGGATCTTCGCCCGAGACTCCGGTACCGGATCCGACGGAGTTGAGGTGAACGGAGCCAACCGAGAGAAAGACGGTTCTGGCACCGAGGGCTCCACAATCACCAGATCAGCCTCTCCCGACTCCGAAGACTGGATAGGTTTCGGAGGAGGAACAGGTGGAGATAAGGGAAGGCCTTCGAGTCTCGACACCAACTGAGAGGAGACAGAAATGAGCTTGGATAAGGCCGTATTCTCCATTAATTTCTGCACCACGCGGTCTACATCGGTGTCGGAGAGGGGCCTGGAAGAGCGCGTCGAAGGAATCGAAGACGGAGCCGACCTCAACAGTGCCGGGGGAGGGAGCTCCGTCACCGGTTCCAAGACTCGAGGCTCGGAAACTGACAACAGTTCAACACTCGGCCCCGAAGTCTGTGGAACCGGTGATCGAACTTTAACTGAAGAGCTCGGAGCCGATTACCTGGGCTTCGACGTCTTCGATTCCTTCGAGGATTTGGATGTCTGGTCTGATGCATCCAGAGCCTCTTGAAAGGTAGGTTTTAGAAGACCCCTATCCATAAGTTTCCTGCGCCTATCTGTCATGACCCTTCCACTGAAAGAATGACATATTGAGCAGTCTTCTTGCAGATGGAGAGGGCCAAGACAGTAGACGCAGGAACTATGATTATCAGTCACCGACATCTTCTGCCCACATTGGCAGCGTTTAAAGCCTGACTTAGCTTTCTCAGACATGTCACAATTTTAAGGTACAGCCAACAGAGAAAAGTTAATATTATGTCAAGTCCAGTAAGTTTGTCCAATCCAGTAACTTATTGTCAAATCCTGTGAAAAGTCAATCCAGAAGTCAATCCAAATAAAGGGGTGGGTAGGCCCCGAGAGAAAACTCTAATAAAGTGTAAAAAACAACTTTATATGGAACCGAGAAATCCTCGAAACACTATCAACACACACACACAGTCACTTAAGACAAATTTCTTTAGAAAAAAATTTAGAAGCAATATAAGAAAAATATAAATCTTAGCTTAAGGTTGCTCGAGCTCATCAAACTGATGCGAACGCTGCAGCGGCAAACTAGATCTGAGGTAAAGGCAGAGGGGGATTGTGGGAGTTAGGTTGGTCTCGAGCTTCTTCTCGATGCAGAGCTTGCCAAGCGGCCGACACGGAGCCGAGGATCGGCTCCGAACCCAGGTGTAAGAACAAACGGCGAGATTGAACACTCTCACATCAAATGTTACAAGAAGAAGTTCCTGCTGTATAATAAGTACTGGCTTATGAGCATCTGAGCTTGCTATAATCAAGGTAGTTAGTGGAGTGGAAAGAAAGGTAGTGGTTGGATGGGGAGGGTGAAAGGTAGTGGTTGGATGGGGAGGGTGATATTAGAGTGGGAGTAGCAAGGGCATAGCCAGCATGTTTTAGGTGCGCTTTTAGTAAAGTTTTGAAGTGGGTGCATGATGGTATGGAGGTAATTGTGGGTGGAAGGGAGTTCCATAATTGGCGCAAGAGAATAGTGCTTCACCAGCAGAGTTATTGGCTTTAGTGATCTGCAAATGATTTTTGTTGCTGGATCTTAGTGGTCTGGTGGTGCCGATAGGGTTGGAGTAGATTCTGGAGGGATGGGACATTTAGTGGATGATTTACTAGTTTGTGGGCAAGTGAGAGTTGATACCATTGAAGGAGGTGAGAGAGTTCAAGCCAGCCCAGTTCAGCAAGTGTGAGAGAGTGGTGACTACGGTAGGATGCCCCTGTGGCGAATTTGGCAATTTTGTTGTAGCAGGTCTCTAGCTTGTTTAAATCACATTGCCTTAGGTTGGTATATATTGGACAGGCATAAAGTAGGGTGAAGATAAGGTGGGAATTTGCTATTGAAATCTTTGCTGCTTTGGTGAGAAGTTACTTATTTCTGTATAGCGCTGCTAGTTTAATGTGGACTTTTTTTAAGGTCAAGGATATGTGAATATCACATTTTAGTTTACTGTCTATTTCCACTCCTAGCAATTTGGTGTGTTCAGTTGGGTATACAGTGGTGTTGTCTTTTGCTGTGATGTTAAAGTGAGAGTTGTTTTGAGTATGTTTGGTGGGTTGGAAGATGAGTAGTTTAGTTTTGTTTGGGTTGAGTATTAATTGGGCATCGGATAACCAAGTTTCAACAGAGGAAAAGGCTTCCTGTGTGACTTTTTGCAGTTTGGGTAGGGACTGGGCTGAGCAGATGATGGTTGAGTCATCTGCATATTGTATGAGTGTGCCATGTTTGGTGGCAGAGGCTAGATTATTGGTGAAAACAGAGAAGAGTAGGGGTCCAAGGATGGATCCTTGGGGAACCCCTATGGAGACAGGTAGTTGGGGAGATATGTCATTCTGCCATACAATGGATTGTTGGCGGTCAGACAGGTAACTCTGAAACCAGTTGGTGACTGATTGTGAGAAGGATAAGTTATTGAGGACAGAGATAAGTTGTTTGTGTGGGACCATGTCAAATGCTTTAGACAGGTCTAGGAAAGTAGCAGAGGAGAGATAGCCATTGTTTTTATGCTGAATGATAGTGTTAGTAAAGGAGAGTAAGGCAGTGGTGGTGCTATGGTTTGGTCAGAAACCATGCTGAGTATTGGAAAGGAGGTTGTTAGTAAGGAGGTAGTCAGACCTGAGAGTGTATGCATCTCTCTAGTACTTTGGAGAGTGGAGAGAGAATAGCTATGGGGCGGTAATTGGTTAGTTCTGTGGAGGGTCCGCCTTTGTGGAGGGGAATTATATGTGATACTTTCCACAGTGTGGGAACGTAACTTTCTGACAGAGATCGATTAATCAAGATGGATACTGGGTAGGCCAGAGCATCAGCTGCGATTTGTAGATATTCACTTGGGAGGTTGTCTGCTGCTAATTTGGTGGGCTTAAGTTTAGTTAAGAGTTTTTTATGTTGGAGGTAGGTACAGGAGAAAAAGAGAAGGCAGTGGGGAGATTACTAGTTGAAGGTGTGGGTTGGAGGGGAGGGGGGGTTGTGTTGTTTAGCTAGTGATAGTATGGTTTGTGTGAAGTGTGTGTTGAATGACATAGCAATATTTTCTGAGGAGTGAGGGATGTTAGGAGAAGGGGTACTGACTTTACCTGGGTGGCGGATGGAGTTTATGGAGGACCAGAATTGTTTGGGGCTGTGTTGAGAGGAGTCTAGGGCAGACTGGTAGTATTTGAATTTTTCCTGTTTTATTAGCTTTTTGACTCTATTGCGTAGTTCTAGGAATTTCTGCCTAGTTGAGGGGGTTTTGGCTTTGCACCAGTGCTCCCAGGCTTTATCCCTGTTTTTCATTTCTGACTTAGTGGTTTTCTGTAGCCATGGGGAGGGTTGTGCTTTGATTCTGGAAAGTCTTATGGGGGCATGGTAATTAAGGATGCTCAGGAAGGTAGTATTAAAAAATTCAACTGCGTCATCAAGGCTGAGGTACTTTAGAGGATGCCAGTTACATTCTTTGAGGGATGAGATGAATATGAGTGGGTTAAAGTTTAGTTTTTTACGTATTTGACGGTAGATGACAGGTTTAGCTTGGTATAGGTATTTTTTGAGTAGGAATGTTGGGGCGTGATCACTGAGGCTATCTGATAAGCAGCCTGTTATATATGATTGGGGGCTCTTACTGACTAGTGTTCAGTCCAGGGTAGTGTGCTTGCTGGAGTTTTTATTTATTCTGGTTGGCGACTGGACTAGTTGGGTGAAGCCATGAAGGTTACATGATGGGTTGGGATGGTTGCCAGAACAGGATTGCCAGTCAATATTGAAATCACCTAAAATGATAGTTTCTTGGGGGAGATGGTGGGTAGACCAGCTGAGGAGGTTTTCTAGTGGAGGGATGTTTTGGCCAGGTGGGAAGTAGCATCCAATTATGTTGATGGTTTTGTTTTGGTTTATTTTGAGGTTGGTATATATTATTTCTTCATTGCCTATTTCTGGAGCTGATGATTTTAAGATCTGGATGTTTAGATGCTGTTTAAATATTATAGCTACACCGCCTCCTTTCTTGTTTAGCCAGTCTACTCTTAGTATGCCATAACCTGTGGGGAGTATTTGCTCACTGGTAATGTGAGATTTTAGCAAGGTTTCTGTCAGGATGACTATATCTGGGGAGTACAAGTCTACGGTGGCATGGCGTTCATGGACTTTGTTGGATATACTTCTAATATTTAGGCTTAGTAGAAGGAAGTCACTTGGCTTTCTATTGGCTGTAATATGGGAGAAGTTGTGGTTTCTTGTCTGATTATGAGGATTGGGGTTGGAGATGGTAGGGCAAGGGTTGGGGTGGATATCTCCACTTAGGGCTAGTTTAGATATGCATGAGGTTATTAGTTTTCTCAGTTTTTGAATGTGTTTGTTTATAAGGGAAACTTTATGATTGTGCTCTTTGGGTAATAGGTATGGTGGGAGGGTTACTGTGTAAAGTTGTAGGGATGCTTTATGCTTGAGTAATATAGTTGGTAGAATATGTGGGGGGTGCATAGGGATGTTTCTTGAGTTGGTGGGCGGGGAGCTGAGTGAGGGTGAGACATGAGTGGTGGTGTGAGTAGTAGTACAGTGGCAGTGGTTGAGTGGGGGAATGATGGAGCTTTGGTAGGATGTAAGATATGCAAGGAGAGTGCATGCTGTGAGCATAGGTAAGGAATGCTTGTACATGTCAGTTGAGGAGGTGTGATAGTAGTGGGAAGATGGAGGAGGTAGTGTTGGGTTAGTGCTGTGGTTGGCTACTGGAAAGATGGGAGGGGTTTGTGAGTGTAATAAAGCTGGGACCACTGGGGGTGGGAGGGAATAGAGGGCAGGGTGGGGAGCGAAGCAGGTAGAGACCCTGTTAGTTGCTCTTATGAGGGGCTTGAAACAATCAGGTAACAGAGTTAACTGATAAATGAACATATGATAGTGACAAGGGTGGTTGTAGTTGTAAAAATGGTGCCTGCCACAGGTAATATTTATTAACTTTGGGATTGTCTTAAGGTAATAAACAGGGAAGGGGGAGGGGAGAACAAGGGTGTGAGCAGGCAGTTCTTTGTACTGCTGCTATTGAGCCAAAGCAAAGACAAGTTTGTGTTTAAGAAACAATCACAATTGACCAAGGACTGCTCTGAAACTAAGTCATTTCTTAACCATTTGCCAGGTGGAAAAACAGGATAACCTTGTATCAGTAGGCTACTGTGGTCTCTGTTTAAATTAACAAACACACAGTATTGATCAGTTATGGATACTATTTGCTAATAGAAGGGAATAAGAGAGAAAGTGGAAGATGAGTGTGTGTGTGTGTGTGTGTGTGTGTGTGTGTGGGGGCTGCTTAGAAGCCAAAGCAGGGTGCTCTCCAGGGGAAAATGAATACTGGCTCAAACAGGTAGACACATACTCAAAGTTAACTTTAGCTGTTTGCAGACAGTTCAGACCCGGACTGTGCTTTTCTTATAAGAATGCCAAAGGTGGTACCGCAGTTGAATACTTAAGAGTGGTGTTAGTTCTAGAAAAAAGAGCACAGAGAGGAGTAAGCACTTTAAGATGGTAAAGATATATAAGAAAGATTACAAAAAACAAACTGAGCAAATAGCTACTGTACATGCAGGAAAATGTCTTGAACCAACAACTAGTACACGCAGATACTGAGCCAATTGGAAACACATCAGTTAGAAAAACCTCAAGACAGTTATGCAGTCACAGATAAAAATATAGTGAGCAGCACTCTGTCGAGGTTGTCTAATATGATTCTATCCACCAGTAACAGCACAATTATATAGAAATAATTTAGACAACAGTATGAGCTGTCTACACACAACACAATTACATGAATAACATTAGTGAACAAAGTGCAGCTATGCAAACAGACCATACTAGTATACTAAAAACAACTTGGTGCAGACAAAATGCTAGCATGGCATAGTCACTTCCAATAATAAAGCATAAATTATATTAGATGTCTAACACAATTCAACATAAACATATGCAGTTGTAAAATGTCTAACACAATTCAACATAAATAGGCATTTACAGTTGTAAAACACTTACTGGAGAGACACTGAGCTCCTTCATGGGGCCTGTAGCAGAGTGGATTGTAGTTGTAAAAATGGTGCCTGCCACAGGTAATATTTATTAACTTTGGGATTGTCTTAAGGTAATAAACAGGGAAGGGGGAGGGGAGAACAAGGGTGTGAGCAGGCAGTTCTTTGTACTGCTGCTAATGAGCCAAAGCAAAGACAAGTTTGTGTTTAAGAAACAATCACAACTGACCAAGGACTGCTCTGAAACTAAGTCATTTCTTAACCATTTGCCAGGTGGAAAAACAGGATAACCTTGTATCAGTAGGCTACTGTGGTCTCAGTTTAAATTAACAAACACACAGTATTGATCAGTTATGGATACTATTTGCTAATAGAAGGGAATAAGATAGAAAGTGGAATATGAGTGTGTGTGTGTGTGGGGGGGGGGGGGGGCTGCTTACAAGCCAAAGCAGGGTGCTCTCCAGGGGAAAATGAATATTGGCTCAAACAGGTAGACACATACTCAAAGTTAACTTTAGCTGTTTGCAAACAGTTCAGACCCGAACTGCCCTGAAGGAAGAGAGCAAACAAAATGAAAATGAAATCACAACTGAACCTAGAAATGAAAGCACTGTCCTGGCCATATGATAACTTACTACAAAGAACTGAAGGGCGGGGGGGGGGATTCCCAAATGTAAGGAGGACATTAACACATACATCCCTTTGAAAACTCTCCAGCAACTAGGTACACAGAAAAGAACACTCAAAGCATAAAATACAATACAATAAAATGATAAACATACTTTCTCCATTGCCCTCATTCACAATATATTAATGTTGGAGCCTAAATAAAATAAGCATGTTAAATATTTTCTAAAATAACTGCACCAAACACAAACACTACTACAACCCACCCTACATTTCAACACACAACTTTCTTATTCAATCCTCCATTATAATTTGCACACCAACTGTCTTCAGCCAATGATGCATACACAAGCCACTGAAAGTAGTGGACCAAACCTGCACTATGATTTAAGTAGTAGTTACCACTCACTGCTTCAAACCTACCACCAAGCTGAAAGATAAAAATGATCTTTCAAGTATATCTAATCCAGATGTCTAGTCCCTTGGAAACTCATGCCTAAAAATCTGTAATAAAACTATTTACCTATCTATACTGAATTATCTTTAAACCCCCAGAATTCAAAAGTATGTCCCTCAGTTAAAATAGATGCCCAGTCAATCAAAATGCATTCCAGTGGGACACTTACCAGTGTAATCAAAGAAAATGTTTCTTTATATAATTAAAAAAAAAATCAAGAAAAGAATATTTATAACTCCCATCCCCAAAAATAAACAGCAAATCACAAAACTGAAAAATATTACAAAGTGTAAATATGTATTTCTTTCCTGTACTAGAACTTTAAAAAGTGCAAAGCCTAAATAAAAAAAGCCATACTTTTGCTTTACAGTAATTCGGCACACTATTTTTTTCCATACCCTGAACTCATAAACTCACAAAAAACAATAAAAAATATTAGATAAATGGTGTGTACTTAGGCAGCTCCACTGGTATAAATGGACAAGACCTAACTATAATACAAGTGAGTTAAAGTTGAATTAGCATGTTGTACACCTGTTGGAGGTGGCAGGATGGAGGAAGAGGAAGAAAGATTAATACATCTTTCTTGTGAGAGGCAGTAGAGCTTTCTGGGCTGTGGCTATTTCATGCATCCCAATGGTGGTGACACGGCCGTGAGAGCTATTGCTCTGGTGTAAGGCTGGCAAAAGAACAACACATCACCCTGGAGGTAGACACATTTCCCCTGTAGCAAAGTTACATGCCCTCCTATGACAAAGGCTCAGCATATCAGAGGTAGGCAGAACTTGCAAGAAAAATGTCACTGTAAGCCACAAACTGTCTCGTTAGAGTAACATGGCAGAAAGAACCACAAGAAACCTACTGCTGAGAACTGGAAGCCTCCCTTCTAAATAGGGCTCTCTCAAATAGGAAACCTCCTTGTCAGTGTGGGTCAACACAAGATATGACCACAGCTTGGGATAGTTGTATTGGGAAGCCACAAGTAAGTAGTGCATGAGAGGGTCACAAAAGATGACAGATATAAAGTATCTGTGTCAGAGTGTTCATAGGTTTATACTAGGCTATCTGCCCTAAGGCATTTATAAGCCTAGCCCAAATTATTGTGGCTTACGCCACCCCTTATATGAAAAAATACTGTGCCCATTAGTTTGTTGTGCCTCTGTCCAGCAGTGACACAGAGATGATTCCTGGGGTAAACCTACGATCTCCCATCCACAGGTCTAGATTTCTCTTGAACAGAGTCAGCGAGGTGCTCTGCCTCACATGGACCGGGATTTTATTCCACAGCATAGGGAGTCTCTGAGTGATAAATCTATCCCTCCAGCACGTCCTATTTATATCCGTGCTAAGGTTTAAGTCGCTTGCTCTAGTGGTTTTGGTGGATTTGGATTTTTTGAGGTGGAGCATGTCCATTAATTCCGGGTTGGACATGGCCTTGTATGTCAGGCACATGTCACCTCTGAGCAGACGGTATGCGACTGAAGAGAGCTGGAGTTTCTTCAATCTGGCAGCATATGACAGATTTTGGAGTCCCTTTATCCTTTTGGTGAGGAACTTTTGGGGTCTCTCCAATTGCTGCAGATGTCGGGTGAGATACATCCCGAATGGGGCATTGTACTCGATCATTGGTCTGATAAGTGAAGAGTACAGGGGAACAATGACCTCACTAGATCTGGATGTGAATCCCTTCATGATCAGGTGGGCAATGTAGAAGGTCTTTCTAGATTGTTTATATCATTAAAGGTGGGAAAAGACGGTTCAAGCCCCTTAAGTGACATAAGGTGCATACCCAGATGACAGTCCCAAACTCCCAATATGCAAACAAACCCTCTGGCATCTAGTGTCAATACTCAACAAAAATCTTGTAGTGATCTAGATTCAAATCTGGGACAACTGCTTAGAACAAGTTATATTCATAGCTGTACCACCGATGCTCATAAGATTCAAATACTAAGAATATAAATGTATAGTTTCTCTTACACACACACACACACACACACACACACACACACACACACACACACACACACACTACTTTTTCATAAACACACAAACACACATGCACTTTCTTTTGTTTCCTCATTTTGCATACAACACTTTTCAAACAAAATTCTGCACTGTACTCCACTGTGGTCAGTACCAAGTTTCTTTACTCAGTACTCTATTTTATCATCAGTTGTTAAGCCCATGATTCAGCTATTGTGTCCAGGGTTCCCAGAGTATTTTCTTCAGATTCTGTACTTGGTAGTGTAATGAGAAAATGTTCCATTCTCCTCAGTTGCACAGAGACACCATGTTATATCATTCTGCCTAAGATTCTCACTATACTCACTCCTCTCATTGTGTATGTAATATCCTTGAAACTATTTCTGGCTAACAGTTTCCTTGTATGTCAACATCAGCTACACAGACCACAGAATCCCCTAGGTTTTCCAGTTATTTATGCTTGCTCAGTCAGCTAGATATACAGAGAGTCAAAGACTTGAAAAGAAATGAAGGAATAAAACAACAGAAATGCTAAAATCCGAACTGTCAAAATTAAAATGCCATTTAAAATGTTGCATATGTCAGCTTATAATAATGAAGAGCTGTAGTGATGTTGCATATTTTGAAAACTTAATTGCCATTCTGAAAAGTCATAATGCTCCTGAAGCATCATTAGTTGAAATGACATCAAGTTGCATATGAAAGAGATGTAAGTACTGTATATACACACACACACACACACACATATATACACATTAGTAAAATGGACAAGGAAAACTGAACAGTTGATTTGCTAGCTACTTATGCATCAAACCTGCTTCATGCGTGGCAAAAATCTAATACAGATCACTGCAAACTCACAATCATTCACAGACCCCCTTCACCCTCACAGACTAGAAAATACAACTGCCACCATCCCAGAAAAAGTCATTTAGCAGGGAAAAAAATTCACAGAAATACTCCAAAAATCAAAATGTAACTAAGTAACTCAAGAAAAAAAAAACATTACCCGAAAAACATATCCCAAACTCATACTACAGTAACAAAAAAAAAAATGATAGGACAGGACTTTTGTGTCCACGGTCAGTGCCTCACAAACAATACGCATATTCTTAATGCTAAGAAAATCAAAACAATGATATTCAGATCAAGATAAAGCTATCCATACACCTACAAATCTAGTCAATCACCCACAGCAACACAAAAAAGTTGGAAACCACCCCTCACTTACATCCCTTAGGCCTATGCCTGGATCAGTCCCTAAACTTCCAGCACCATGTCAACATGACTAAAAAAATTAAGGGTCTATATTAGATCGAAACGGCAGAATTTTGAATGATCTAATATCGAATCCAATATCGCGAATGCTGAAAACAGAAAAGCGGCACAAAACCGAATTCTCTCCTAGGGAAAGAATTCAGTTGGCCGTTGTTGCAGCTTCGCTGTTTTCAGCGATGCAGTGGAAGGTTACGGGTTGGGTTAAGGTAAGTGTGTGATTGCGCGGACATTCGGGTTAGGGTGCAGATCGGGTGAGTTAGGGCGCGGGTCAGGTAAGTGTGCGATTGTGACAGTATTTCAGGTTGGGGCGGGTTAAGTGAGTTAGGGTTAGGGTGTGGGTGAGGTGAGTGTGCGATAGTGAGAATTTGGGGTTGGGGCAGGTTAAGTGAGTTAGGGTTAGGACGTGGGTGAGGTGAGTGCGCGATAGTGACGGACCTTAGGGTTAGTGTCTGGGTTAAGGTAAGTGGATAGATAGTAGTGTATGTGCAGTGTAGTGTAGGGTTAGAAGTCACTTAAATGTATGTGTGTGGATTGCTGATTTTTAGTGTGCTTGTGGTGTGTGTGTGTGTGTGTTACTCGGAACAGCAAATTTTTTCCCTGGGAAAAAATTTGCTGTTTTGAGGTTTCGATATAGTTAGGGTTCAAGTTTTGCAGTTCGTCATTACGGCATTCGATAATGTGCAGTTTCGATAATTTTTCTGTCTATATCAGATGAACACCCTCCTCTTTTGGGCCAAGCAAATAGCACACTTTCTTTCTCCGGAAGGCAGGTCAGCTAGAAAAAAGGTGAATTGTTGACACAACTAGAGTACGGACTGTAATAGCTATAGTGTCCAAGAAAAAATACGTCAGCCCTGCAAACCTCAGCAAGCAGTATATGTACATTTATCACACTTGCCCCTACCAAAGAACACCACTGCAAAGTCTTAAACAATGCCAAATGGCTACACATTAAGGAAAGATGTACACTGCTCCTCGCATCTCTAAAATACAAACTAATGAATACCAAGACTGTTCAATTCTTTACAAGCCAACTATCCAAATACAACTTACCATGAAACTTGGTAACACAAGCCTTCCTTAACTTAATTATTGCTCAAAACCAACTGCACAAGGAATTTCTAAGATGGCTGTATGCTAATCAACATGCATGCTTATGTAAAACTTACTTTTCCCTTCAATTTTAAAACAATTAGATTTAATAAAAAAATAAATTAAAATAAATATGTATATGTCCTGGAAAACTAGCTAGGTAATGAATGTACATATGTACATATGTTTGAAGTCATCTGCTCCACAAAATTTAATTTTAACATTTGTTTACTGGGAAAGTCTGACTGGGAACAGAGCCCATTTTCAGCAGAGGCCCAGACAGAAAGCTCCACAGGCAGTTTGAAATAACACAAAAATACAAAGTATGCAAAGGTACAAAAGTACAAATATTACAAAGCTTTACATTATGTAGTATCATTAGAATAGGACAAGTATAAATCATGAATTGACACAGATTTAAAGGATATATATTATCTTACATAGAGAGAATCAAAACATCCTGCATAGTAAATTGCAGGCATAAGGTTTCAAGTGTTCTAATATTTCACATTGATGATGAGAGGAGTCAAACATATAATAGTATAAACTGAAAATGCAGGATAGAAACTTACACAGGTGGACAAGAGTAAAGAATATTTACAAGATGAGGAGGCGGGAGTAAGAGGTAGTTTCATTAGTAGTACAGCATGCAGACAGAGCGAAGGAGAGGTGGGTAAGTTAAGTAAGATGAGGGGTAGAGTGAATGATAAGGGCATTGGAGATAAAAATAGGAAGGGTAGTTTCAGGCTACTTATTTGTGAGGAGTGAAGGGGGTTTAGTAAGGAGCGGTAAGTAGGAAAGTAGTAATTTAGTTACATATGCTAGACATAAAATGGATGGACTGTAGAAAAATGTAGGAAGAATAGGATTTAGCAAGGGTTAGAGAGATGAGCAAAGCCAGTTGTTACTCAGGTGGTTTAAACAGTGTTTTGAAGTTTTCTTCCTCACACAATGAAATTTGTAGGAGGGTATCTAGCATACATACAGATAACTCTCTTTGTGGAAATAGGGTGCATTATAACCAAACTTCTAAAAATGTAAACCTAAAGGATACAGCTATGAAGCTACATGAAAAGTTTTCATTAACAGTGTTCCACTGAGCAAATCTACCACTCCCACAAAAATAGCCCTTGCATTTTTACATCCAGCTGGACAAAACACAGAGAATGCAATACAATCAAGAATCACTTAGTACATACCAACATAAAACCCCACAACATTAAAACAAACGTTGAATAAAAAAAGTCTTTGCTTGTAATTATAAAGTTCAGAGAAAGGTGATTAAAAGAAGCCCAAATGAGAAAAATTCACTGCAAGTGCTGCAAAATGTACCGAGAGGTGCTTCAAATTCCATTGTTTATGATTTGCATAAGGTACACTTCCACACATTTGGCTTATTTTTCTACCCATAGAATCAAATACTCAATCCAGCTAGTAAGTGCAATTTAAGATCTGTCCTCTGCTTAATCCTCACACAGATCTGACCATGATAACAATAACGGGCATGTTACAGCATGTTCTCCCCAAAAGTGATAGGTCTTGCCACTGCAAATACTAGAAACCCTCATTTTAGAATGGTTAATTTACATGTTTGTTTCAAAATACTCAAAATCAAATACACACATTTAATAATTTCTGATTTATCACTATGCTTAGAGGAGTTTCTAAAGGAGCAAGACAGATATTGCCACAAAATGCAAAAAAAAGTGTTCTAAACCTGCTACATGCATTCGGAAAAGCCGAATCCCTTAAAAAAAACAGTTATCACCAAACTTAAGGCATGTAAGTAGAAAGCAAAATAATAGTGTTTTGCAGCACATGCAGAAACAAGCCCTATATATTTGCTATCACTTGAAACAACTGCCCTGAAAATGTCACCTCTGCTGAAAGCTAATAAATGCTATAACCCCCCCCCCAAAAAAAAAAAAAACGTGCAGCACTATGGGACTTTTATTTTTTATTTATTTTTATTTTATTTTATTTTACATTTGTTGACCGGGCTAATCTGGCTGGATACATGTCCATTTTCAGCAGAGGCCCGAGGAGAAAAGCTCCACTAATAAACAGTAGCTAACAAGTATAAAAAAGTATACAAAGCATGCACGCAAGTAAGGGAACAATTATCATGTAGAATAGTAATGCAGAGGCAATTTGACAAGAAATAAACAAAGGTGCAGAATCATTATGACTTAGTATTTACTGTAGAAAGACTGCTGAAAGAGAATGAAGAGGGGGGGGGGGGACGGGACAGATGGAGAGTCTATAAATATTTACATAAATTAACAAAATAGTAGCAGACATGTTGTGCCAGGTACTACTTTTTGGAAAGAGATTGGGACAAAGGAGATCTGGATCTAAGTTAGGTAAAAGGAGAAATGACAGGTAGCTGAGAATTATGGCAAGTAACAGAAGATGAGGTAATATAGGAGAAATAAACAGGGGTGGGTTGCGGGTCTACTTCACTAAAGGGATAGAAGTAGTGATAGAGGGCAGGTAAGAGAGAAAAGGAGGGTACAGGAGAGAGGGATTGTTTCCTGAGCTCAGTCAGGATTAGAGCAGGGGCATAGCCAGTGGGAATGCAAATATTTCCTTATTTGTTTTTTGAAAAGGTGAGATGAGCCTAAAGTGGTTAGTTCTATGGGAAGTTTATTCCAGTATGATCCAACAGTATTGGCAAATAAGGAGTCACCTGCTTTATTGTTGGATTTTTACTTGTCATTACAACTGAAAACACCCTTATAGCCGACCAAAGATACATTTTTTCCACTACAAAAGATGGATTCCTCATATACTATCATACCTGTTAAAAAAAAAAAAATATATATATATATATATATATATATATATATATGTATACTGATTTGCGATTACACCTTACATACTAATTGAGGACAAAAAAGTAAGTAAAGTCGCACTTCTAACTTACCATTCCTATCTGAGCATGCAACGAATGAAAATATAAATTGCAGAACACACACGCACTCCTGAACTCTACAGTTCACACGATCCTGTCACAAAACAAAGACGTGCAGCAACAGCTAACTGTAAAGCAGTTCCTGCATCTGGGCAAGGGTGTTTTCTAAGTACATCGGGAGGCGTGTTTAAGGGTGTGACTGAATGATAATGTTAAAGAGGGCATGCATGATTAGAGAGTAGGCGTTTCTTGGGCGAAAAGAGAAGAGATGGGTGTGTTTTACTGAATTCTACTTTGATCTTTGCTCATGAAGATGGGCGACTTGTCAGAGGCTCTAGTAAGTGCAAGTGCAAACTTTTAGGGAAGATGGCTAGCAGCACTGATAGCCATTCAACTAGAATCCCAAAAATAGAGAAACTAAATGCTTCCTTGACCGGTAATGTCACTTTTAAGTGGTGGAGTCATTAAATAGGGGGAAAACAGTGAGAATGAATGCACTGTTTCCCATAGTTGTCCTTTAACTGTCAAAAGCCCTTCCATCCTTCTCAGGAGGCAGAGGATTACTAGCACAAATACAAACAGAACTGGAATCTTTGGCTATGGAAAGCACAGATGGATCAGCCACAGGGTTGCAAAAAAGTAACTTGTGGGACCGTGGAACTTTATAAATCCTGTTAGTTTTTTTGGAGAGTAGGGGAACGACTGTAGGGTGTAATATATGCAGCACTAAGGTGCAGATCAGACAACCTATAATATAGGAGGAACAGCCAAAGGTTTAGGGATCTATACCTGCAAAGCATCATATCTTCTCAGAGTCTCAGACTTTTCTTTATATTGCCATTTGACAGGGTCCTTCATTATACCTATGGCGTCAGAAAATGAAATTTCTTTTACTGGGGAATCTGAGGAAATACTTTAATCAGACTCTAAAGAGTCAGGAGAAGACACCTGGGAGACATAATCCAAACCCAGTTTCTTCAGCACTGAACTAGGTGTCAATACCTGAAGGAAAAAAAGACATCTTCCTTTTTAGACAGGAAGAAGTGGGGATGCAGACTGTAAAGAAGACTGGAAGGCCTTAAAATATGTTAATTAAAGGAATACCATTCCTTTTTAGACTCTCTTGGAGATGGAGATAAAGGAAAACATATATACGGGTCTAGGACTATTCACTGAAAGCACATTTCACTGTGCACAATTCACTGAAAGCTCAATTCACTGAAAACACAATTCACTGAAAACACAATTCACTGAAAGTTATATATGGCCTTTTCCCCACTGTAGTGCGATCCTGGAGTTAGAATATATAGTAAGGGGGGTGTAGGGGGCACCGCCCCCCACCTATTTTAAATATTTTGAACTATACACGGATACTTGCAATTTCAATAAATTACTCTTTTATAAACTTAACATACATCCAAACTATGTGGGGGGTTATGCCCCACACAGCCCCCACACCCCCCTTACGATATATTCTAACTCCAGGTTCGCACTACAGTGGGGAAAAGGCCATATATAACTTTCAGTGAAATGTGTTTTCAGTGAATTGTGCTTTCAGTGATTTGTGCAGAGTCATTTGACTTTCAGTGAATTGTGCTTTCAGTGAATAGTTCTAGACCCATATATATATATATATATATATATATATATATATATACATAGAGAGAGAGAGAAAGAGATGAATATAGATACATACACATAGATAGATATCTTTTTTAACTTTTCTTAGAGGTGTACAAACTCCGAATCATACTGGATGTACATGCGTCAATACAAGGGCCCTGTACCTCTTCCCTCAGCAGCACTTGCAGGGTACTCTCTAACCTTTCTAATATCAGAAAGTGTAGTTCTCCCTAAATGGTGGCAAGCATATGTATGGCCATCCAGATCATGCTAAATTCCTGACCCTTAGCAGCATCCCCTGCAGCAGAACCAGAGAGTTGAAATGGAGAGACTGAATGTCCAAAGACTCCAAAAGGGCCCCAGCAGAATGGGTAAAACAGAAGTTGCTTCAGGAACCTCCTAACTGGCTTCCTCTTCTTAGGAGTTTGAAGGGGGATATTAAGGTACAGATACAGGAGTCTATGACTGTTTCCATAAGGGCCTTAAGCTGTTGGTTCTAAAAATAAGTTATGGGATGCAAGCCTATTTTAGATTTTTTATACTTTACATTGAAAACCAACACTACACAAGTGGACACTGTGTGAATCCGCTACACATAATAAGCAAGCCGTGTGTGAATTTCTGCAATAAATCTGAATTCTCTACAGACACTTTACATTTCTCCCAAACATAAGCAGCAACAAAGTCCAACTTTTGCTTAACATTGAAAGGAAGGTCCCCAAAGGGTTACTTATCTGCCCAAAGGATCAAACAAGCTGACTGATGAACAAGTGAAGAGACAGAGAAGACCAAGTCTGAAATCTTCAATGACAAAGTTCTTGATTTTGCCACCCATACATCTCAATTTATATCAATATGCCCTCCAACTCATTTGGTCATACAGTGTACATGGAAGATGCCCAAAGCCATTTGTACTACCATTTTAATAAGTGAAGCAGTCTTCTCCCTAGCTTCTCCTTTTCCTAGTGCCTCCCACCAAAACAAATGGAACCAACAGGAGGACAGTGAATTAAGACAGAAATTTCCACATGCACTGAGAAGCATGAGGGAACAAAACTTAACATCTTCTGCTGCAGTGATGAACTGAGACTTGATACCACAGGCTAAACACTCCTGACCTCTGCACCTATCCGTGTTTGGTTGCAAAACTGAGGCCCACTGCAATTTTCTTTGATTCACTAATCTTTTTAATTTTCCCAGGAGACTCCCCATGTTTCTTTCTCCCCTAGGACATTTTTCTGAAGTCAGGCATTTACAATTCTTTTTCCTTCATCAAGAGAAGTCAAACCTGCAGACAAATCCAAATGTTTATATGCCCAGTGCTTTCATTTTATCTTTCCTCACAGTGTCTTCTTTAATGGGAGCAGAACACCCCTTGTGAACTCTCCAAATCACAATAATAACATCATTTATAGGTTAACTTTTCCAAGATCATCATAAGCTTCTGGTATGCCACAAAAAGATGTAAAAACATTGAGCACTATATTCTATAATAGCAGCAATAAAAGGATTACATCAATCAAGAAATAGGTAAACCCTTTCAACTACAGCTCTGTGAGTAAACTACACTGTCCTTTTGTGCATAATGCAAATAATGTGTAAATATCTTCAAAATTTTAACTTGGCTTTATTTTAGATCCATTTCCATTTTCATACTCTACATCATCTCTCCATATAGTATAAATCCTTTTATTGTAAAAGTAATCAGATGCTTTAACTTGCTTACTGGGTTAAGTGAGTCAATGTATTCTAAACAGCCTTGTCAGTTGTTAGTGCCTTGTAACACAAGTTCTGGCTGAAAAGGGTCCCAGGACTAGACTATCCACCTGGTTAAATAAAAAATCAATCAAATCTAAAATACCTGAAGTGACTGATGAATATAAGTAGCAACTAAAGTGACTGTTCTCCTCAAATAACTGCCGACAGTCACAACGTACTAAAAAACCTCACATAACCCAGACTGATAAAATTTCTTCTGTGAGACTTAGTAGGAAGGCCGATACCCACCTCCAGTTAAATTCCACTCATAATGCAAACCTAATGCATCAAATCCTTATGATAAATACTTCCATTTCCATTGGCATTTTTGGATGCTTCACTCTATTAAATAAAATCTTAATCATCAACACTTACATCATCAAAATAGAAGGTGAAAGGTCAAGTAATTATAACTCATTTATCAGGTTTTATAAATGCACAGAAGGAGCTAGCCTAATAAAGGTGAAAAATGTAAGCCATGCTGAACGACAAGTTAACAGTTACAGAACTATTCTTCATGAGTACTATTTTATTCAACAAAAATCTTTTTGTTTCCTCTCTCAATAACAGTGGAAACATGAACAGTTCAATAAAAGATTATATCTAAACACAGAAATAACTGTCTCCTACAGTCAACAGTTTTTCAAATTGTTAGTACCAACCTGCATAACAACATGCTCCATAATTGCCCATCATTATCTCAGAAATGGAATCTGATAAAGACATGTCCCTACCTTGCCTCCAGAGCAAAGAGGAATAAAGCCTAAGACGCAACAAAGAAAATGCGTGTTCAATTAGCGACATAGGCATTTGAGTGGATGGGACTGAGTGACTATGGTCTGCCATATATAAGATACCAAAATGGAACACTGAGTGTTGCATCCACAAAGAGCATGCCTGCTATGCATGATAACCAGTCACACACAGCACCTAAAAAAATATATATGTGGAGTTTAATGTCTCCCCATGCAGGCAGCTTGCTGCAGTGCTTGGGATAGCTGAGGACAAGAGAGCAATCCGACTTACAGATTAGTCTGGTCCCGACCACCTAATTTTTGCCTCTAATGAAGGTATAGAACTGGTGCATCAGTCACAGAGTAATGACTGGGACACAGGACTCTCACCCTGATAAGGGATAGGCTTGACCTTATTTCTAATATGCTCAGCACTGGAGACACCCCTAATTACGGAACAAATGTGTTGCTGGTCTCTCACCCTGCCCCAAGGGTAGGCCTGGTGTGCTCTTCTATGGAAGGGGCTAGTGAACCCTCCACTGACCTGGCAGTTACTCCTCAGGAGAAAAAATGAATGGGTTAACTAGGTGTAGGTAGGACAATCCCCGAGTAAATTAGGGGTACCAGCAAAAAAAAAAAAAAAAACTCCCTTTTAACATCTCCATATAAATCATTCCATTTACACTTGATGCAAAAGCTTCCATATACAGTTTTCGAGTTTGACAGTCACCTCCTGAATTTATCAGATGGCTTGCATGCATTTCAGATGCTAGAATCAAAACTGCCCGAAGGCAGGAAAAACATTAACTGTTGGTCACGCATTCCACTAATACAATTCTGATGGCGGAAAGGGACTATCAGCCAAAGAGTTTGTTGATGAAGGTGAAAGAAAAAGCTGGCATATTTCTCAACATCAGGAAAAACTAAAATTATGACATCCTGCCTTAAGTGTTTTGCAAGCAGACTGGGAATAAATGGAGGCAATGATGTTTTCCTGAGCTCAAAGATCTCTGCAAGATGGTAACTGCAGCCATGAAATTAACAGAAGTTTGCTTACTGGAAGATAAACTGTGGAAAATATGGGTAAGATTTTGAAAAGAAGAGACAGCACATACTCAAAGGTATGTATAATCATATCTGTGATTTTCCCAATAACAACACATGGCCTTAAAAGTATGACTACATGTATGGCTTTGAGCCAGAAAATTGATGCTACTGAACTGCTGTGTTGGAAACAACTTTTATGAATTCTGTGGACTGCAATGTCAAATTAATAGAAACTTAAATAAATCCAGAGAGTTTCCACGAACATCTGATCAATACTCCGATGTTTAGGCCACATAATGAGGAGGTAGTAATCATTATAGAAGACAATGATGCCGTGATGCTGGGAAAAATCAATGGCAAAAGGAGGAGGAGACAGTGGTGGGTAAGACGGAGACAGCATTACTGAAGCAATGAATATGAAATTTCAAAAACTTATAGAAGCACTTTTTGACACAGGCCTGGTGTGCTGAAGTCCTTGATGTCACAGAGTCAAACACTACTAGATGACTAAACAATAGCAATGCATTTAACTATGTGAACACAGCTGAAAATTTTGAAATGCAGTATCTTGTAATGGAATCTGTTGTACAGTAAGGATGCTGTGTACTTAACATAATTTCCCACTTCAAGTGATCATTAACCTAGCACATCAATATGCAATTAATGCTGGTTCAGCAATATCCATATTTATGGGGAAAGGATAAAATGGAATATTTAGGAGTATGGATTAAAACTGATTCTGGAGTAACAGCTAAGTATATGTCGGAGAAGACTAAACAAAAGATAATACAAAAACTGAGAAAATGGAAGCTTTGTTATATGAATATGGATAGTAAGATACAAGCAGTCAAAATGTTTTAGTCCCTTTAGTCTTATAAAAAGGTCAGGCATATTTTTATCAACCAGAGGAGAAGTTGGGTATAGCAATTAATAAAGAAGTGAAAGACTAGGAGGGGAAGAAGGCAAGAAACAAGTGGGACAACCTCATTCTTCCAGTAGAACAGGTGGACTGGGATTGCCCAATTTGAAGGGGTATTTCAGAGCTACACAGTTAAGGTTCTTATACATAGCATCAAGCAGAAAACTATAATTCAAAGTAGAAAGGGATGACATTGAAAAAGGGGGGAAGCTAAAGTAACAAGGAGAGACTGTAATTTTGGATGCAGGCCTTTAATGAGAATAATAATAATCATACAGAATATTATATCCATAAAGTAGCAGAAAGTATTCTAAGAACTAAACCAACATGGGAATGGAGAAAGAAGATCCTGCAATAGGGATGACTACAGTTAGAGATATAGACAATAGGCAAGAGGGGGCTGGAATTTATTGGAGAAAACTGGCAAAGGAACCAAGATATTGGGAGCAAATAACTAGAGAGGTAATAGAATGGGAAGAGGCCAAGAATTTATTTGGACTGCAGGTTAGAGATTGCCTTCCCTATCAAGGACTGATATCAGATTATAGAACAAGAACTGGTGGGGGGGGGGGGGTTCTAAAAAAGACCAGCACTGGTAGAGTTTTTAGCAAAACCTAAAACAGAAGCTGCCATTAAAAAAGGAACAATTAGTAAAGCATATAAAATACTGCTTGATAACTATAAGAATTAATCAGAGGAGGTTAGAAAGGATTGGGAAGAGAGACTGGATAAGCAATTCACAAAGAAACAATGGGAGGATATATATATGTCTCCCAAATATGCAACAATATCTAGAAGATTTAGGATTTTTGCTGGAAATCTTTACGTAGATATTTTTATACCCCAAGTAGACTCCAGAGAATTTTTCCTCAGGTAGACAGCAAATGTTGGAGGTGTGACAGGGAAGAAAGAGGTACTTGGGAACATATTTTCTGGGAGGTGGTGGGTTGGCGGACTAAGGATTCCCTGCGGGATACACTGCTGGAGATGCTGGGTGGAAATCAAAATCCAAACCAACTATATTAGAAGTAGTAAATATAGTAAAAAGAGATAAAACAACTGGAACTGCGATCTTTAGAAAAGGGTATGAGCAGACTACATTGCAAAAATGGGAACTGGGGGGACAGTACATACAAGTGAGGAATGAGGTTTAACAAAAAGGCAAGACTTAAATTAGCTATGTAATTTTTAAATGAAGATGATTGGGTAGATTTATAAGTGATGTATAATGTCTGCAACCGGGAGTGTGTCAGTATGGTTTGTGATGTAAAACGCTTGCAACTAAGATTGTGTCAGTGTTGTTTGTTTTCATTTATATAAATGCACGACTGCTTAATTCGTAAGTGATGGTTTAATAAAGATGATTCTTGTTTAAAAAGGGGGGGACAGGAACTGAATAAGTTATGTAATGTTGCTTAGGTTATATGATATGTAGCACTATATGTGAAGTATAATGTTTGTTAATGTTAATTTGTTAATACAATTTGATTACGTTTGTATAAATGTTAAACTGCCTAAGCCACAACTGATAATTCAATAAAGGTATGTTTAAAAAATAAATATGCAATTAATGCTGCATATCAGTTCCCCACCCAGATATTCCAAGACTTCCAAACTACATCAAAAGTAGTTAAGATATGATACAATTCTAATGAGTGAAAGGAAGACAAAAGGAGTTAACTAGTACTGCCATATGTAAACTATGAATGAGAATTCTGTCAGCCACAGTTTCTACATTTCTATATGGACAAAGTCAATGATGGTTGAGTAGTGCCTGATCTATAGATATATATCCAAACAGTTTATTTTATTTATTTAGTCTGTCTAACGGGGTAGTACACTGATCATTACAGACAGTTTGCAGGCACAGCCTGGGTTCACATGCAATGCTTGATTGCAGGGAAATCAGGTAACAAGAAAAAGCCAAACTTAATTTTCGTCATGTAAACACATTTCTAAATACTATTATGAGCTATTCCAAGTATTGCACTTAATTCTGTTTTACTAAGTGTTCTAAGTTTAAGGCACACGACTGAGTAGAGGCACTGTGTACGGCCTTCTAGTAAAACTCTTCACATACTTTTTATTGTGCCTGATAGTGTGTAACTTAGTATTTACTGCATGTTACTGGCAAACCAAACAAATGTTTGCCCTACAGTGCTGTTGCTTAGTATAGTATTATTCTTAAAAAGCATTTTACCATACATTTAACTGCCATGGCTTAGAAAGTACTGTTGTGTACACTTACCATAAATGTAGATGTTCGAGTGCATTCACTGTTGCAGTCATTACATTTGGGTTATCTGCTTGCAGGTAGCCCTCAGTCGGCCTGATTAACAAAGTTTTGGGTTCTGCGTCGGTTGCTGTCCTTTCTTCCATAACATCAGGGGTATAAAACATGCAGTCGATGCCATCACATCAGTTTTTATTGCCCCAGATATCAGGAGCCCCCCTAATGGGAAGCAATTAAATATAAACTTACAATGATATACCTCCAACAAAAAAGCAAATACACCAAAAAGACTTTTAAGCATAGTAAAGGAAAGTAGAGGTATAGCCAAAAGAAGTTAGGGGGCTGGAGGGAGGGTAACCAGGACTGCAACAGTGAATACGCTCGAACATCTACATTTATGGTAAGTGTACACAACTGTACTATGTTCTTCGTGTTTCACTGTTGCAGTCATTACATTTGGGTAGATTCCCAAAGCTATGGTTGGGAGAAGGAATTTAGATAGCATTAAGACCAGCTATAAGGCCCTGCAAGACTGCAGTGGCAAAGCCAGCTCTGGATTTAGAGAAAATTGGAAAATGATAATGCTTGGTGAAAGTATGTACAGAACTCCAGGTAGCAGCTTCTAGGATGTTCTTGGTAGGGACGCCTCTGAGAAAGGCTGTAGAGGTAGATGCAGCCCTGGTGGAGTGAGGTCTGATCCCCTGGGGAATAGGTTTTACATGTTGCTTATAGCAGAAATGAATGCAATGGCCTATCCACTTAGAAATGGTTTGCTTTGAAATAGCCTTCCCCTCTGCCCCTGCAGCAAATGCCACCAGCAGTTGTTCAGATTTCCTTTGAGGTTTAGTCCTGTCCAAGTAGAATCTAAGTTGTCTGTGCATGTCTAAGGAATGCAGCATCCGTTCCCCTTTGTTCTGTGAATTAGGAAAGAAGGTTGGCAAATGAATGGACTGATTAAGAGCCACACTGGATTGGTTCTGAGGGACACCCTGTCCGCATGAAAGATGATAAAAGGCTCCACTGTCATAAGGGCCTGTAATTCAGATGCTCTTCTAGCTGAAGTGACTGCTAAAAGAAAAGCTGTTTTCCAAGAAAGAAATTTTAAGTCTGCAGTAGCAGCTGGCTCTAAAGGAGGTAGTGTGAGCTTCTCCAAAACAAAGTTAAGGTCCCAGGCTGGGGTTGGAGCTCTCCTGGGTGGTGTCAAACTTTTGGCCTCTCTGAGGAACTGCTTTAGCAGTGGATGAGGGAAGAGGGGAGGTTCTGTGTTATAATGAGCTGAAATGGCTGAGGCGTGGATTTTAATGGAGGAAAAATACAAGCCCTTGTGAAGCATCTCAGTTAAGTACTGTAAAATCCGAGGTAAATTGGGCGCTGCTGTGCTCATCCCTTGACATTGGTTCCAGGCACAGAATCTTTTCCATTTTTCACATAAGAGCATAAGATTTTCTAGTACTAGGCCTCCTTGCGTATAAAATTATATCTATCACAGGTTTACTGAGGGATGGTAAAGGAGAAATTATGTAATTAGCCAGGCTGCAAGGTTCAGTGTTAGAAGCTAAGTGTGCAGAATCTGGTTCTCCTGCTGAGAAAACAGTGAAGGAGTCTGAGGCAGGTGCTATGGGGGTAACCATGACACACTGCGCAGGAGGGGGTACCAGTGTTGGCGTGACCAGTCTGGAGCAATCAAAATCATCCTTGGTTTGTCCTGTTTGATTTTTGGTAGTACTTTGGAGAGCAGAGGTAGAGGGGGGAAGGCATAGACTGATAGGTCTTTCCAGATGAAGAACAGAGCATCCACTTTCCAGGCTTGTTTATGGGGCGTCCTTGTGCAAAATTTGTACAATTGGTAGTTCTGGGGAGAGGCAAACAGGTCTAAATCTGGGCTCCCCTATTTGCTTGTCAACATGTTGAAAATTCTTGGCTCCAGTTTCCACTCGTGTGGGTCCATCAGGTTTCTGCTTAGTCCGTCTGCCAGTGTATTTAACTTTCCTGGCAGGAATTGAGCTTGTAGGTGCACTTAGGAGCTCAAGGCTGTGTTCCACAATGCCATGGCGAGTCTGCAGAGGGGGTAAGGATGTATACCCCCCCCCTGCTTGTTTATGTACCACATAATAGTGGTGTTTGTCCATCTTTACCATTAGTTGTCCTGGAAGAATGTGGTCCTTGACGGCTGTCAGAGCATTCTGTACAGATAACATTTCTTTTTGACTGATATGCAGCTGCATTTGATTTGGGTTCCATTTGTCCTGAATGCACTTCCCTGCCAGGTGAGCCCTCCCCATGCATAGTCTGATGCATCTGTTGTTAGGGTTTGGGCGGCAGGGGGTGGTGTGAAAAGTAGTCCCTTATTTTGGTGGCAAGCATCTGCCCACCAAAGGAACTCTAGGCGTAGGCAAGTTATGAGAGGAATCATTGCTTCTAGATCCTGAGAATGTTGACACCATAAGCATTTTAGATACCACTGTAGTTTCCTCATATGCAGTCTTGCATATGGAATTAGAAGAATGCAGGAGGGCATGAACCCCAAGGCTTGCAGTATTTGCCTTGTAGATAGCAGGGTTTTTGTGGCCACTTGTTTGAAGTAGGTTGTCAAATTAATTTGTTTCTCTGGCGTGAGATAAGCCATGTGGGAAGTTGTATTCAAGCTTGCTCCCAGGAATTTAATTTGTTGACAGGGTACCAGGTGTGATTTCTTTTCGTTTACGGTGTACCCCAGACAAGTTAGAACCCTTTGTACAAAGGCCAGATGATTCAAAAGTATGTCCTTGCTTTCTGCCTGAATAAGATAATCGTCCAGGTATGGGTATATTTGAATATTTCTTTGCCTGCAAAATGCAATAACTGGAGCTAGGCACTTTGTGAATACCCTGGGAGCAGTAGATAAGCCAAAGGGCAGTGCAGAGAACTGATAGTGCGTGTAGCCTACTTTGAAGTGTAGGTATCTTCTGCAAGATTCCCTGATTGGGATGTGCAGGTATGCTTCTTTTAAATCTAGTGTTGCCAACCAAGCATCTTTGCCTAGCATAGGAAGTAACTGAAGAGTCAGCATCTTGAATTTTGGAATCTCCAAAAAGGTGTTTAGAGTAGACAGGCCTAGGACAGGACGCCCTGAATTGTCTTTTCTGAGTACCAGGAAAAGTCTTGAGTAGAAACCTTGTCCCTTTTCCTCTTCTGGTACCAGCTGAATAGCCCCCGTGCCTAAGAGAGAAAGTACTTGTTTTTGGGCCTCTGCCCACTGATTTGAGGGTAGGTCCGGCCACCCGCTTGGCGTTGGCAACGTGTGGAAGTGAAATCTGTATCCCTGGGACACTATATTTAAAACCCATTTGTCCTGGGTAATAAAGTTCCCAGTTCTTTGCATGAAGAACAATCTTTCCCCCCAAAGGGGTAGTCAGTTGCTAAGTGCTTGGTAATTTTAAAAGGAAGTCATTGAGACAGTTTACCATAGGTGGGAGTCGTTTTACTCCCAGATTTGGAAGTGGAGGCCCCCCACTGCTTAGTCCTGTGTGTCCCCTGGGACTGAAACCCGGGGGTTTTGCTGTGTCTGGGTTTGGCTTGAGAAGACCTGGAAGGGGCTGGAAAGGACCAATTCTTAGAGGGCCAGTGCCTACTAAATCTAGGAGGCCGAACTTGTAAAAAATCTTGACCAGTTTGCATAGATTTAGCTTTATCTTCCATCTTTTTAAGAACTTCCTCAGCCTTGTTGCCAAACAGGAGGTCCTGATTTAAGGGAGCATCCAACAACTTAGCTTTAACATTATCAGGCAAAGATTGCTCCTTAAGCCAAGCATGCCTTCTGAGCACAGATCCAGTAACAGCAGCCATGCAAGAGGCCTCTAAAGAATCAAAACCACATTGCAAAGTATGTTTTCCAACTTGTTCAGCAAAATGCATTAAATCCTGTATTCTTTATTTTCCACGCAGTCTGGAATCAACATCGCTTTCTGTTTAAGCAACCCAATAACATGTTGCTGATACTTTAACATATGAAACTGGTGGTTTAAAGCCCTAATGACCAAGGTTACAGAAGTATAAACCTTCTTACCCCATCTATCCAGCTCCCTGGAGTAAGGGGTAGGATTTTTAGCAGTAGAAGCTTTAATGCCCTTGGGCCCCTGTGAAATAGTCTCTGGATCCACAACAGGATTTTTAAAAAGGAACTTGTGTGACTCAGGGACCCTGTAATATCTGTCAGGTTTTCTGGGAGCAGGAGGCAAGGAATCAGGGACCAAACTAGATTCCAAAAAAGCATCATCAACAATGTCTAGTATAGGAGGAATAGCTAAAGGCCTATGCTGAGGTAGGAGTAAGAAATCCCTAAGCCTTTTTTCTGAATCAGAAAAATCCTGGCTTTCACAGTGGAAATGCTCCCTTAAAGTATGTAAGGTTTCCCCAAAAGAAAAATCCCCTGGAGGGGAAGCAGAGGGAATGGAGTCCTCTGCATCAGAATCCTCATAAGTAGATAAGGGCAAATCCAGATAATCAGAAGAGTCAGAAAAAACAGAATCTTGGTCAGAAGATTCATAAACAACTTCAGTCCTAGGCCTCTTAGAAGGGGGGGGGGGGGGGTTGGCTACCCAAATTAGAGTTATTAGATTTTCAGCCATTCTTACCATTTGTTTTTTTGGCCTAGGGGTCTGAACATGTGGCCTGGGCGTTGGTTGTTAGGCATGGTTCGAGATTTAGGCCTAACTGAAGAAGGAGGTGTCTGTTTAATATGCAAGTCCGTAGGCCTGAATACACCCTCTGAAGCCGGTGCCTGCACAGCGGCTCTGGACCCATCCAAGGTAGAGACATCCGTGGGTTCCATAGTTGAAGCATCTCGTGGCATACTGTACTCCGAATGGGTCTTAGTAGAGGCCTGCAAATCAGAAGTAGCGGATATCAGGGGCTGCGAAAGCGACTCACTGAGTACCAGCGAACTGGCTTAGGAGAAGTGTTGTCGGCAGTTTTGGACCTCGGCGGCCTGTCTCTTTCTTTATCTTTGTGTTTTTTCAGAATCCCGGTAGTTGGATGGCTAACCAACGACACTGCAGGATAATTAAACCGAGAAACTAAATATTTAGAGGTGAAAATATACAGACGATGGATACTGCGTTGATTAAATAAATCACAAAACCGACAGCAAGTTAGGTCGTGGTCAGGGCCTAAGCAAGGAATGCAGTACGAATGAAAATCTTTAAGAGGTACTTGCTTTCCACAAGTAATGCAATTATTAACTTTTACTGATATCAGTAAGGAGCAAGAAAAGGTTTCCCCAACGGGGTACTTAGCTTTAGTTGAAGACTTCGGTTCTGAAACTCGAAAAAGAAAATGTCAGGAGTCGGCCAACAGGCACTTGTGAACTGCTTCTGCTTCGGGCACCGCAAGGCAAGAAAGACTGATGTAATGGCGTCGGCTGCATGTTTTATACACCTGACGACCTGACGTCATGGAAGAAGGGACAGCAACCGATGCAGGACCCAAGACTCTGTTAATCAGGCCGACTGAGGGCTACCTGCAAGCAGATAACCCAAATGCAATGACTGCAACAGTGAAACACGAAGAACATCATGTCTTGAAGGGGTTTATGAAGACCACCTACCCAGTTACATTAACAAACAGCTATGTAAGTACAAAATATGGAAAAAGGAAGATGGCACTATGACAAGGGGAAAAAATCAGTTAATAAAACAGAGCAGGGCTCCATTAATTTATTTTTGTCCATAAATTCTTACTTTTTACTGTTCTATGACTTCTAATAAGGTAACTCTGAGTCAAAAACAAATGAAAGAAAGCAACCCATAAAAGTAGCATACGTTTTTGAACAATTGTTCTGCAAGTTCTCTGATGTGCTTCAAAACTTTCTGGGGAGTCCCTTCTTCCAATCGAATCTGGTCCATTTTATCTGCTATTAACTACAAGAAAAAGAAAAAAGTCATTACTAAATAGCAAGTGTAATAAGTCAGCAAAAATTATGAATAAATTCACAAAGTAAAATAAACTCTGGATAAAATACAGGTACAACATATATTTACATAACAGTTTTTCACAGTTAAGACAATGAAAACTGCAATGTATCCACTAGGACAACAGTCAGGCAACACATTTCAGATATCAGTGGTACACTCCAAGTAAAATAGGGAAAAAGTTCAATAGTCTGCAAAACCAAAATAAAACCAACCTGCTACTTCAATATATGGGCAGTAACTTCTAATTTACAATCAACTCTACAACCAGTGCCTTAAAAACAGCTTGCTAAAGTAAAACATACATGAAAACAATAATGTAACGAGCATAACCACTAGCAACACAATCCTAGAGTAATTGGAAAGCAGCATTCACAGGAAAACAAGGAAAGGGCTAACATTTAATTAATCTTAATGTATATAGCACAAGCCACATTAGAAGCAGATATGCTTCATGCTCACCAAATGATTTATAAAACTCAGCGCATACCAAGATTATGTATTCCCCATTCTGAAGGAGGGATGAGCCTCTTAGAAACTGATTACATCTATAGATCTGCAATCATGGGGCTCCACACACATCTGCTGATCTCACAAGACCTCAATGTAGTGAAAGTTTTGAAGCATGAGGAGAATAAATCTATGATGACCTCTCTGCTTAGTTTAGCAGAAGCATATTGGCATCAAGCAGGAATGGAAATCAAACCACAAGTAAATAAAAATCAGGATCAGGCAGCATCTTAATGTGCCAAAACACAAAAGAAGGAATATAAGGTGAAGGACCAGGTATAAAAACATCTGGAAGAACTTGATGTTGATCAGGAATGAATGCAGGAATGGTTAAGGAGAGGCGAATTCAAACGAAGAGATGAAAGCTTAATATTGGTGGCACAAGACATTGAGTTACGTACACGTGCTTACAAAGTCCATTGAACAAGTGGGAGAAACAGACAAATGTAGGTTTTGTAAAACAGAACTCAAAACAGTTGCACACCTCACTGCTGGTTGTGACATACTAATGGCAGGAGGACTGTATACTGAAAGACATAATAGAATGTGGCAAGACAGTTGCACAGGGGATTGTGCAAAATCATACAGAACTGGCTGAAACACTGGAAACATGAACTACAAAGCATCATAGAAAATGAAGTCTACATTACATGGGATCATCCATTTCCAACAGTTCAAAAGATAGATGCTAGAAAACCGGATATAGTGGTCCAGGAAAAGAAGACAAAAGCAGCACTGATCATTGAAATTGCCACACCCAGTGACCACAGTGTCTTGCATACAGGAAGAGACAAAGTCAAAAAATATCAGGATTTGCAGACAGAAATGACAGCAATGTGGAAGTAAGATACCCAGACACTTCCAATAGTAGCAGGAGCAATGAGCCTTATAAAAAAGAATCTACAATCATATCTCGATACGTTACCAATACATGCAACTCCGTACGAATTGCAGGAGTCATTACTGGGCAAACTGAGGGTGCTGCGAAGAGCACTTCTGGCTGACATCAAAGATTGAAACAATACTAATTTCATGTACTTCAATCGTACTTTGACTTAGGAATGGGGTTCCATTCCCATCATTGTATTAGAAACCCAAAATACTTTGAGAAATTATAAAAAGCAAATATTTACACAAGGTTGACAGCCAAATTAATCAATATAAAAAAGGCAGTCCCAAAGATATTTGAAGAAAAATATTGGCAAAGGCATCCGATATGGAAAATTTCACAAAGAGGCAATAGAGAAAATAAGATTAATAAGAGCTGAAGTTATGGAATGCCTGCAAAGTGAAGGATTTTTTTGTAGGTCTAACACAGGTTATATCACAGCATGATGGAAAGTACAGTTGTGTACACTTACCATAAATGTAGATGTTCGAGTGTACTCACTGTTGCAATCATTACATTTGGGTAATCTGCTTGCAGGTTGCCCTCAGTCGGCCTGATTAACAAAGTCTTGGGTCCTGCGTCAGTTGCTGTCCCTTCTTCCATGACGTCAGGTCGTCAGGGGTATAAAACATGCAGCCAACGCCATTACATCAGTTTTTCTTGCCCCAGATGTCAGGTGCCCCCCTTAATGGCAAGCAAATTAAACATAAAAAACACAAAGGTATACCTCCAACAAAAAAAGAAATGCACCAAAAAGGCTTAAGCACAGTAAAGGAAAGGAGAGGCATAGCCAAAAGAAGTTAGGGGGTAGGAGGGAGGGTAACCAGGTCTGCAACAGTGAATACACTCTAACATCTACATTTATGGTAAATGTACAGAACTGTACTATGTTCTTCATGTTTCACTGTTGCAGCCATTACATTTGGGTAGATTCCCAAAGCTATGGTTGGGAGGAGGAGTTTAAAAAGCATTTGAGCCAGCTATAAGGCCCTGCAAGACTGCAGTGGCAAAGCCAGCTCTGGATTTAGAGAAAATTGGCAAATGATAATGATTGGTGAAAGTATGTACAGAACTCCAGGTAGCAGCTTCTAGGATGCCCCTGGTAGGAACGCCTCTGAGAAAGGCTGTAGAAGTAGATGCAGCCCTGGTGGAGTGAGGTCTGATCCCCTGGGGGATAGGTTTTCCACGGTGCTTATAGCAGAAATTAATGCAATGGCTTATCCATTTAGAAATGGTTTGTTCTGAAACAGCCTTCCCCTCCGCCCCTGCAGCAAATGCTACCAGCAGAGGTTTAGCCCTGTCCAAGTAGAATCTAAGTTGACTATGCACATCCAAGGAATGCAGTATCCGTGTTCCCCTTTGTTCTGTGGATTAGGAAAAAAGGTTGGCAAATGAATGGACTGATTAAGAGCCACACTGGATACCACCTTGGACATGAAGGATGGATTGGTTCTGAGTGACACCCTGTCCACATGAAAGATGATGAAAGGCTCCACTGCATAAGGGCCTGTAATTCAGATACCCTTCTAGCTGAAGTGATTGCAGAAAGGAAAGCTGTTTTCCAAGAAAGAAATTTTAAGTCTGAAGTAGCAGCTGGCTCGAAAGGAGGTAGAGAGAGTTTCTCCAAAACAAAGTTAAGGTCCCACGCGGGGTTTTGGAGCTTTCCTTGGTGGTCTCAAATTTTTGGCCCCTCTGAAGAACTGCTTGAGCAGTGGATGAGAGAAAAGGGGAGGTTCTGTGTTATAATGAGCTGAAATGGCTGAGGCGTGGATTTTAATGGAGGAAAATGACAGGCCCTTATGAAGCATCTCAGTTAAGTATTGTAAAATCTGAGGTAAATTGGGCGCTGCTGTGCTCATCCCTTGTACAGAATCTTTTCCATTTTTCAACATAAGATTTTCTAGAACTAGGCCTCCTTGCCTCTAAGATGACATCCATCACATGTTTGCTGAGGGATGGTAAGGGAGAGTTTAAGCAATTAGCCAGGCTGCAAGGTTCAGTGTTGGAAGCTGAGGGTGCAGAATCTGGTTCTCCTGCTGAGACAGCAGGGAAAGAGTCTGAGGCAGGTGCCATGGAGATAACCGTGACACACTGCGCAGGAGGGGGTACCAGTGTTGGCGTGGCCAGTCTGGAGCAATCAAAATCATCCTTGGTTTGTCCCGTTTGACTTTTAGTGGTACTTTGGAGAGCAGAGGCAGTGGGGGAAAGGCACAGACTGATAGGTTTTTCCAGCTGAAGGACAAAGCATCCACTTTCCAGGCTTGTTTGTGGGGAGTCCTTGTGCAAAACTTGTCCAATTGGTAGTTCTGGGGGAAGGCAAACAGGTCTATATCTGGGCTCCCCCATTCGCTTGTCAACATGCTGAAAATCCTTGGTTCCAGTTTCCACTTGTGTGGGTCCATGAGGTTTCTGCTTAGTCTGCCTGCCAGTGTATTTAATTTTCCTGGTAGGAATTGAGCTTGTAGGTGCACTTGGGAGCTCAAGGCTGTGTTCCACAATGCCACGGCTAGTCTGCAGAGGGGGTAAGGATGTGTACCGCCCTGCTTGTTTATGTACCACATAACCATGGTGTTATCAGTCTTTACCATTAGTTGTCCTGGAAGAATGCAGATAACATTTCTTTTTGATTGATATGCAGGTGCATTTGACTTGGGTTCCATTTGCCCTGAATGCACTTCCCTGCCAGGTGAGCCTCCATCCATAGTTTGATGCATCTGTTGTTAGGGTTTGGGCGGCAGGGGGTGGTGTGAAAGGTAGTCCCTTGTTTTGGTGGCAGGCCTCTGCCCACCAAAAGAAGTCTAGGTGTAGGCAAGGTATGATAGAAATCATTGTTTCTAGGCTGTGAGAATGTTGACTCCATTGCTTTTTAGATAACACTGTAGTTTCCTCATATGCAGTCTTGTATATGGAATTAGAAGAATGCAGGAGGCCATGAACCCCAAGGCTTGCAGTACTTGTCTTGCAGATACCAGGGCTTTAGTGGCCACTTGTTTGAAGTAGGTTGTCAAATGAATTAGCGTTTCTGGTGTGTGAGGTAAACCATCTGGGAAGTTGTATTCAAGCTTGCTCCCAGGAATGTAATTTGTTGACAGGGTACCAGTTGTGATTTCTTTTCGTTTATGGTGTACCCCAGACAAGTTAGAACCCTTTTTACAAAGGCCAGATGATTTAAAGGTATGTCCTGGCTTTCTGCCTGAATTAGACAATCATCAAGGTATGAGTATATTTGAATACTTCTTTGCCTGCAAAATGCAATAACTGGAGCTAGGCACTTTGTGAATACCCTGGGCGCAGTAGATAAGCCAAAGAGCAGTGCAGAGAACTGATAGTGTGTGTAGCCTGCTTTGAAGCATAGATATCTTCTGCAAGACTCCCTGATTGAGATGTGCAGGTATGCTTCTTTTAAATCTAGTGTTGCCAACCAGACGCCTTTGCCTAGCATAGGAAGTAACTGAAGAGTCAGCATCTTGAATTTTGGAATCTCCAGGAAGGTGTTTAGAGTAGACAGGTCCAGGATAGGATGCCATGATTTGTCTTTTCTGGGTACCAGGAAAAGTCTCAAGTAGAAACCTTGTCCCTTTTCCTCTTCTGGTACCAGTTGAATAGCCCCCATGCTTAAGAGAGAAAGTACTTGTTTTTGAGCCTCTGCCCACTGATTTGGGGGTAGGTCCGGCCATCCATTTGGTGTTGGCAATGTGTGGAAGTGAAATTTGTATCCCTGGGACACTATATTTAAAACCCATTTGTCCTGGGTAATGAGTTCCCAAGTTCTCTGCATGAAGAGCACCCCCCCCCCCCAAAAGGGGCAGTCAGAAGATAAGTGCTTGGTAATTTTAAAAGGAAGTCATTGAGACAGTTTACCATAGGGGGGAGTCTTGTTATTCCCAGACTTGGAAGTGGAGGCCCTCCACTGCTTAGTTCTACGAGTCCCTTCGGACTGAAAACTGGTGTTTTTGCTGTGTCTGGGTTTGGCTTGGGAAGACCTGGAAGGGGCTGGAAAGGACCAATTCTTAGAGAGCAAGTGCCTACAAAATCTAGGAGGCTGAACATGTAAAAAATCTTTTAACAGTTTGCAGAGATTTAGCTTTATCTTCCATCTTTTTAAGAACTTCTTCAGCCTTGTTGCCAAACAGGTGGCCCTGATTTAAAGGAGCATCCAACAATTTAGCTTTAACATGATAGGGCAAAGATTGCTCCTTAAGCCAAGCATGCCTTCTAAGCACAGACCCAGTAACAGCAGCCCTACAAGAGGCCTCTAAAGAATCAAAAAGTACAGTTGTGTACCTACTATAAATGTAGATGTTTGAGTGTATTCACTGTTGCAGTCATTACTCTTGGGTTATCCTGCTGGCAGGCTACCCGCAGTCGGCCTGAATTCCAAAGTCTTGGTCCGGCGTCGGTTGCTGTCGCCGCTTCCCTGACGTCAGTGCGCCAGGGGTATAAAAGATACAGCTGACGCCATTTTCTTGTTTTTCTTGCCCCAGATGTCAGGTGCCCCCAAAAGGGTAGGTTAAATAGATTATGCCAATAAACATGCATGCACTAAAGTAAATATTTCCTTCATCTACAGGCAAATACACCACATAGGTTGTATAGAATAGAGAAGTACAGATAAGACACAGCAAATGAAAGGGGGGTGGTGGGAGGGTAACCTGGACTGCAACAGTGAATACACTCAAACATCTACATTTATGGTAGGTACACAGCTGTACTATGTTCATCGTGTTTCACTGTTGCAGTCATTACACTTGGGTTGAATCCCAAAGCTGAGGATAGGTGGCTAGGCTAAATAGGATTAGGACAGGCTATGAGGCCCTGCAGAACTGCAGTGGCAAAGCCTGCTCTGGATTTAGAGTAGAGAGGTAAGTGGTAGTGCTTTGTAAAAGTGTGCACTGAACTCTAAGTTGCAGCATCTGAGATGTCTTTGGTTGGTACTCTGAGGAAGGCTGCTGGAGTGGCTGCTGCTCTGGTAGAATGTGGCCTAATGCCCTTAGGCACTAATTTGTCATGCTGTGAGTAGCAGAAATGAATGCAGTGGCCTATCCATTTTGAAATAGTCTGTTTTGAGATAGCCTTTCCTTGTGATCCTGCAGCATATGCCACTAAAAGTTGTTCAGTCTTTCTGAAAGCTTTAGTTCTGTCCAAGTAGAAGCGTAGCTGTCTGTGTATGTCCAAAGAATGCAGAAGTCTCTCACCCTTGTTCTGTGGGTTTGGATAAAAGGTAGGCAAGTGAATGGTTTGGTTAAGGACCACACTGGACACCACCTTAGGCATAAATGTAGGGTTCGTCCTCAGAGAAACCCTGTCTGGATGGAAAATGATAAAAGCTTCCACAGCCATGAGTGCCTGTAACTCCGAGACTCGTCTTGCAGAGGTTATTTCTAGGAGAGGAACTGTTTGCCAGGATAAGAATTTTATATCAGCTGTTGAGGCTGGCTCAAAAGGAGGCAGTGTGAATTTTTCCAAGACATAATTGAGGTCCCATGCAGGAGTTGGTGCTCTCCTTGGAGGTCTTATGTTTTGGCCCCTCTGAGGTACTGCCTTATTAAAGGATGAGAAAAATAGGTGGTTCCGTATTGTAATGGGCTGAAATGGCAGAGGCATGAATCTTAATTGATGAAAAAGATAGGCCTTTGTCCAGCATCTCAGTTAAGTATTGTAAAATCTGAGGAATATTTGGTACAAACATGTCAATTCCTTGTTCCTGGTTCCAAGCACATAATCTCTTCCATTTTTCTGCATAAGATTTTCTGGTACTGGGCCTCCTGGCCTCCAAAATAACATCCATTACAGCTTTGGAAAGAGCTGCCAGATTTAAGGTCCTGAGTTGGCTGTGCAGGATCGGATTGTTTTGTTGGGTCAGTAAGTGAAGTTTGAGGCAATGTCCAGGCTGGACCTTGAGACAAGTTCTTTAGGATTGGGTACCAGTGCTGGCGTGGCCAGTCTGGGGCAATCCGTATCATTTTTGGCTTTTCTTGTCTGACCTTTAGGAGAACCTTGGGGAGGAGAGGCAGTGGAGGAAAGGCATATACTGTTAGGTTTTTCCAGCTGAAGGATAGGGTACCCACTTTCCATGCTTGCTTGTGATAAATCCTTGTGCAGAATCTCCGTAGTTGGCAGTTGTGAGGGGAGACAAACAGATCTATGTCTGGGCATCCCCATTTCCTTGTTATCATGCTGAAGACTTGTGGATCCAGTTTCCACTCGTGGGGATCCATGAGGTTTCTGCTTAGTTCGTCTGCCCGAATATTTATTTTTCCTGGCAGGAATTGTGCTTGCAGGTGAACTTGATAAGTCAATGCTGTGTCCCACAAAGTCATGGCTTGTCTGCAGAGGGGGTAGGAATGTGTGCCTCCCTGCTTGTTTATGTACCACATGACTGTAGTATTGTCCGTCTATCAGTAGTTGTCCTGGATGAAGTAGATCCTTGAAAGCTGTCAAGGCATTCTGAACAGCTAGTATCTCTTTTTGATTGATATGAAGATGCATCTGGCTTGCGGGCCATGTGCCCTGAATACATTTGGGCCCCCCAGGCATAATCTGATGCATCCGTTGTTAGTGTCTGCCTGGCTGTGGGTAAAGTGAATGGCTGTCCCTTGTTGTAGTGACAGGCCTGTGCCCATCATCAAAACTCCTGTTGCAGGCAGGGAATGAGGGTAATTAATGTTTCCAGGCTGTGGCAATGTTGAGTCCAAACACTTTTTAGATACCATTGTAGTTTCCTCATATGCAGTCTGGCATATGGAATTAGCAGAATGCAGGATGCCATCAAGCCGCCCAAAGCCTGCAGAATTTTTCTTGCAGATAACTGGGTCTTTGTTGCCAACATTTTGAAGAAAGAAGTCAGTTGCCTTTGTTTGTCTGGCATGAGATAAGTCATCTGGGCAGTTGTATATAAGCTTGCACCCAGGAATATTATCTCTTGAGAGGGTACTAGTTTTGATTTCTTTTCGTTTACTGTGTACCCTAGGCAAATTAGTAATCTTTTTACAAACGCCAGATGCTTTAGTAGAATATCTTTGTTCTCTGCTTGAATAAGGCAGTCGTCCAAGTACGGATATATTTGAATTCCTCTTTGTCTGCAAAATGCAATTACTGGTGCCAGGCATTTTGTGAAGACCCTGGGCGCAGTAGATAAGCCAAAGGGCAGTACAGAGAATTGGTAGTGCATTGAGCCAGCTATGAATCTGAGGTATCTTCTGCAAGACTGTCTGACTGGGACATGCATGTATGCCTCTTTTAGGTCCAAAGTTACGAGCCAAGCCTTCTTGCCCAGCATGGGCAGTAGCTGCTGCAGAGTCAGCATTTTGAATTTTGGAATGTCCAGAAATGTGTTTAGAGTAGACAGGCCCAGTACTGGTCTCCAGGCTTTGTCCTTTCTGGGCACCAAGAAAAGTCTTGAGTAAAATCCTTGTCCCTGCTCTTGTTGTGGTACCTGTTGAATGGCCCTCATGTCCATGAGGGATGAAACTTGCTTTTGTGCCTCTGCCAATTGATTGTGTGGCCGGTCTGGCATACCTTTTGCCCTTGGCAGGGTGTGAAAGTGGAACCTGTAGCCTTGAGACACTATGTTCAAGACCCATTTGTCCTTGGTAATCATGTGCCAATTTGGTGAAAAAAGTGCTAGTTTTCCCCCTAAGGGGGCTGGCCAAAAGATAAGTGCTTACTTCTGGCAGAGGAAAGTCAATGGGACTGTTTCCTGTATGGTTGTGATTTGTCTTCTCCGGTTTTGGAGGTAGAAGCACCCCATTGTTTAGGCCTGTATGAGCCTTGGGGCTGGGATCTGCCTCTGGGGCATCTGTATCTGCCTCTTTGTGGCCTGTCTGACACTGGAAAGGACCAATTCTTTGTATGCCAGTTCCTGCTAAATCTGGGTGGCTGTACCTGTAGGAAATCCTTAACTGTCTGCATGGATTTCGCTTTATCCTCCATTTTCTTCAACACCTCTTCTGCCTTAACACCAAACAAAGTATAATGCTGTAATGGAGCATCCAATAATTTTGCTTTAACATGATCAGGCAGATTTCTGTTCCTTTAACCAAGCATGCCTTCTGATGACAGAACCCGTAACAGCGGCCCTGCAAGAGGCCTCCACTGAATCAAAACCACATTGCAAAGTATGCTTTCCCATTTGCTCAGCTGCATGCAATAAATCCTGCATTTCCTTGATATCAGAACATTCAGAATTTGTCAACATTTTCTGTTTAAGCAGTGACTAAGTATTGCTGATATTTAAGCATATGAAACTGACAATTTAAAGCCCTTACAGCCAAGGTAGCAGAAGTGTAAACTTTTTTCCCCCATCTGTCCAGTGCCCTAGAATCCCTATCATAGGGGACAGGGTTTTTTTGCAGTGGAAGCTTGACCCCTTTGGGACCCTGAGAAATAGTTTCTGGGTCAGCAGCAGGGTTTTTATATAGAAATTTATGAGAGTCTGGAACCCTGTAGTATCTGTCTGGCTTAGCAGGTGCAGGGGGTAGAGAGTCAGGAGACAGGCTGGACTCTGAAAATACATCATCTACAGCGTCTAGAACAGGTGGAATAGCAAGAGGTCTGTGCTGAGGTAGTAAAAGAAAGTCTCTGAGCCTTTTCTTAGATTCTGAGTAATCTTGGCTCTCCCAGTGAAAATGCTCCCTCATGGTATGCAGGGTTTCCCTAAAAGAATAATCCTCAGGAGGAGAGGCTGAAGGAATAGATTCTTCAGCATCAGAATCCTCATAGGGAGGAAAAGAGTATCCCCTGTTCAGAAAAGGAGTCAGAGGAAACTGAAACCTGATCAGAAGAGTCATTCTTGCCTAGGCCTCTTATCAGGAGGGGGATGGGAACCCCTGATCAAACTAATTAGGTCTTCGGCCATTTTAAACATCTGTTTCTTAGGTATGGAAGTCTGTCCAGGAGAATGCTGTACTTGTTTCTTTGTCTTTAGAGCTGTTTTGGTCTTTGAAGCTGAGGTTGGCTTAACATATAATTGTGTTGGTCTGAAAACACCCTCAGAAGCCGATGCCTGCTCAGCGGCTCCGGACCCATCTGAGGGAACAGTTTCAGAGAGTCCAATACCTTGAGTATCCAGAGGCCTAGTCGGCTCCACGTGGGAGTCGGACGTGGCCTGTGGCTCTGAGGTAGCGGGTGTCAGGGGCTGCAAAAGCGCGTCACTGAGAACCAGCGACTGGCCTAGCGGGGGCCTCATCGTGGGTTTTGGACCTCGGATGTCTGTCCTTTTCCTTTTCTTTGCGCTTTTTATAAACTCTGGTCATCAGCTGTTCTGATGGCATTATATAATTAAACCTTCGGCCAAAGTAATGAAAGGCAAAATCGTACTGACGCTTAATAGTGCATTGTTTAAATTTAGCACAAAACCGACAGCTAGCAACGTCGTGATCAGGGCCTAGGCAAGGAATACAGTAAGAATGAAAATCCTTATGAGGTATTTGCTTCCCACAAGAAATACAATTGTTAACTTTTTCTGACATCGGTCTGGAGCAAGAAAAAAGTTTCCCCAATGGGGTACTTAGCTTTAATGAAGACTTCGGATCTGAAATTCGATTTTGAAAATCACAGGAGTCGGCCGACCGGCACTTGTGAACTGCTTTTGCTTTGGGCACTACGCGGCAAGAAAGACTGAAGAAAATGGCATCGGCTGCATCTTTTATACCCTTGGTGCACTGACGTCAGGGAAGAGGCGACAGCAACCGACGCTGAACCAAGACTTTGGAATTCAGGCTGACTGCGGGTAGCCTGCCAGCAGGATAACCCAAGAGTAATGACTGCAACAGTGAAACACGATGAACATCAACATTGCCAAGTATGTTTTTCAAGTTGTTCAGCAGAATGCATTAAATCCTGTAAGTCTTTATTTTCCACACAGTCAGGAATCAACATCATTTTCTGTTTAAGCAGTCCAATAACATGTTGCTGATATTTTAACATATGAAACTGGCAGTTTAAAGCTCTAATGGCCAAGGTTGCTGAAGTGTAAACCTTTTTACCCCATCTATCCAGCGCCCTGGAGTCTCTATCAGAAGGGGTAGGATTTTTAGCAGTAGAAGCCTTAATGCCCTTGGGAAATAGTCTGTGGATCCGCAATAGGATTTTTGAAAAGGAACTTGTGGGACTCACAGATCCTGTAGTACCTGTCATGTTTACTGGGAGCAGGAGGCAGGGAATCAGGGCCAAACTGGATTCCGAGAAGGCATCATCAACAACGTCTAGTACAGGAGGAATAGCCAAAGGCCTATGCTGAGGTAGGAGAATGAAATCCCAAAGTCTCTTTTTTTTGAATCAGAAAATTCCTGGCTTTCCCAGTGAAAATGCTCCCTTAGAGTATGTAAAGTTTCCCCAAAAGAAAAATCCTCAGGAGGGGAAGCAGAGGGAACAGCGTCATCTGCATTAGAATCCTCATAAGTAGGTAAGGACAAATCCAGGTCATCAAAAGAGTCAGAAAAAACAGAATCCTGACCAGAAGATTCATAGTCAAGCTCAGCCCTAGGCCTCTTAGAAGGGGGGGGGGGGTGTTGGCTACCCCTGATTAGAGTTATTAGATCTTCAGCCATTTTTATCATTTGTTTTTTAGGCATAGAGGCCTGAGCATGTGGCCTGGGTGTCGGTTTTTTAGACATGGATTGAGATTTAGGCCTTAGTAATGAAGGAGGCATTGATTTAATATGCAAGTCTGTAAGCCTGAATACACCCTCTGAAGCTGGTGCCTGCACAGCGGCTCTGGACCCATCCAAGGTAGAGACATCCGCGGGCTCCATAGTTGAAGTATATCGTGGCATACCGGACTCCGAATGGGTCTCAGTAGAGGCCTGAGAATCAGAAGTAGCGAGTGTCAGGGGCTGTGAAAGCGCCTCACTGAGTACCGGCGAACTGGCGACTGGCTTAGGAGAAGCGTCAGTTTTGGACCTCGACAGCCTGTCTCTGTCTTTATCATTGTGTTTTTTCGGAATCCCGGTAGTCAGATGGCTAACCAACGACATTTCTGGATAATTAAACCGAGAATATTTAGAGGCAAAAATATATCGACGACTGATACTGCGCTGATTAAATAAAGCACAAAACCGATAGCAAGGTATGTCGTGGTCAGGGCCTAGGCAAGGAATACAGTATGAATGAAAATCTTTGTGAGGTATTTGCTTTCCACAAGTAATGCAATTATTAACTTTTAATGACATCGGTAAGGAGCAAGAAAAAGTTTCCCCAACGGGGTGGTACTTAGCTTTTAGTTGTTGAAGACTTCGGTTCTGAAACTCGAAAACAAAAATTTCAGGAGTCGGCCAACCAGCACTTGCGAAATGCTTCTGCTTCGGGCACCGCACAGCAAGAAAGACTGATGTAATGGTGTCGGCTGCAAGTTTTATACCCCTGACAACCTGACGTCATGGAAGAAGGGACAGCAACTGACGCAGGACCCAAGACTTTGTTAATCAAGCCGACTGAGGGCAACCTGCCAGCAGATTACCCAAATGTAATGACTGCAACAGTGAAACACGAAGAACATCAAGTACTCAAAGTAAGGAGAGACAGGAAGATCAGGAGACATCTGAAGAAGAAATGTGGACATGGGAAAGAAAAAGAGATTTAATATGGTGCAATATTTATGCAAAGGAGAAAGCAAAAAGTACAGTTGTGTACACTTACCATAAATGCAGATGTTAGAGTGTATTCACTGTTGCAGTCATCACATTTGGGTTATCTGCCTGCAGGTAGCCCTCAGCCGGCCTGAATACCAGAGTCTTCGGACTTCTGCATCAGATGCTGTCGCTTCTTCCATGACGTCAGTTCGTCAGGGGTATAAAACATGCAGCCGACACCATTACATTCTTCCATGACGTCAGGTCGTCAGAGGTATAAAACATGCAGCCGATGCCATTACATTCTTCCATGACGTCAGGTCGTCAGGGGTATAAAACATGCAGCCGACGCCATTACATCATTTTTTTTTGCCCCAGATGTCAGGTGCCCCCACAGTAGGAAGCAATTATATGGTATGGAACACCCCCAGCAAAAAGCAAATACACATGATATAATATATACCAAACAAGGAGGAAAGGTAAAGTCAAGAGAAGTCAGGGGGCTGGAGGGAGGGTAACAAGGACTGCAACAGTGAATACACTCGAACATCTACATTTATGGTAAGAGTACAAAACTGTACTATGTTCTTCGTGTTTCACTGTTGCAGTCATCACATTTGGGTTGATTCCCAAAGCTAAGGAAGGGTGGAGGTGGTTAAAGAGCATTAGGGCTAGCAATAAGGCCATGTAAGACTGTGGTGGCAAAACCAGCTCTGGACTTAGAAAAGATAGGCAGGTGGTAATGCTTGGTGAATGTATGTACAAGAGCTCCAGGTTGCAGCTTCCAGGATGTCCCTGGTAGGGACTCCTCTGAGAAATGCAGTAGAGGTAGATGCAGCCCTGGTGGAATGTGTTCTTATCCCCTGTGGGGTAGGTTTTCCATGGTGGTTGTAGAAGAATGGATGCAATGTGCTATCCATTTGGAAATGGTTTGCTTTGAAATGGCCTTCACCTCTGCCCCTGCAGCAAAGCTAACTAACAGCTAGTCAGATTTTCTGAGAGACTTATTTCTGTCCAAATAGAATCTAAGCTCTCTGTGTACATCCAGAGAATGCAGTATCCTTTCCCCTTTATTCTGAGGATTAGGGAAAAAAGTAGTTAAATGAATGGGCTGGTTTAGAGCCACACTAGACACCACCTTGGGCATAAAGGATCGATTACTCCTGAGGGAAACCCTGTCCACATGGAAGGTAATGAAGGGTTCCACTGCCATGAGGGCCTGCAGTTCAGACACTCTTCTTGCTGAAGTGATGGCTAGAAGTAAAGCTGTTTTCCAAGAAAGGAATTTCAACTCTGCTGCAGCAGCTGGTTCAAAGGGGGGAAGAGTGAGTTTTTCCAATACAAAGTGGGAGCTCTTCTGGGGGGTCTTAAATTTTTGGCCAATCTAAATAATTGTTTTAGCAGGGGGTGAGAGAAGAGGGGTGGCTCAGTAGTATAATGCACTGATATGGCAGAAGCATGCATCTTAATTGAAGAAAAAGATAGGCCCTTGTGGAGCATTTCTGTTAAATAATCTAGAATAGGAGGTAAGCTGGGCACTGTTGTACCCATCTCCTGGAGCCTGGTTCCAGGAACAGTATATTTTCTACTTTCCTGAATAGGATTTTCTAGTACTAGGCCTCCTTGCCTCAAGAATGACATCCAGCACCTGCTTACTGAGGGTTGCTGGTGGTGAGCTCAGGGAATTAGCCAGGCTGAAAGGCTCAGGGTTTGAAGTTGAGAGTGCAGAATCTGACCCACCTGCTGGGACAGCAGGGAGGGGGTCTGAGGCAGGTGCCAAGGTTGCACTGTCAGACTGTGCAAAAGGGGTTACCAATGCTGGCATGGCCAGTCTGGTGCAATCAGTATTGTCCTTGGCTTGTCCTGTTTGATCTTTAGTAGAACCTTCGACAGGAGAGGCAGAGGGGGAAAGGCATAAACTGAGAGGCTTTCCCAGGTAAAGGACAGGGCATCCACTTTCCAAGCTTGACTGTGGGGAGTTCTGGTGCAGAATTTGTTCAATTGGTAGTTCTGAGGGGAGGCAAACAGATCTACCTCTGATGTCCCCCATTTGTTCCTCAAGAGCTTGAATATTTTGGGGTCCAGTTTCCATTCATGTGGGTCCATTCGATTTCTGCTTAAGTCGTCTGCCAGTGAATTTAGTTTGCCTGGCAGGAATTGAGCTTGTAGGTTTCACTTGGTAGCTCAAGGCTGTGTTCCACAGAGCCATGGCTAGTCTGCAGAGTGGGTAGGAATGGGTCCCCCCCTGCTTCTTTATGTACCACATAACTGTGGTGTTGTCTGTCTTTACCAATAATTGTCCTGAAAGGATAAGGTCTTTGAAGGCTGTCAGAGCATTCTGTGCAGCTAACACTTCTTTTTGATTGATATGCAGGTGCATCTGTTTTGGGTTCCATTTGCCCTGAATGCACTGCCCTGCCATGTGAGTCCCCCATGCATAGTCTGATGCGTCTGTTGTTAGGGTTTGGGCAGCCAGGGGGTAATGTGAAAGGGCGTCCCTTGTTGTGGTAGCAGGCCTCTGCCCACCAAAGGAACTCTGCCCTTAAACAAGGAATGATAGGAATCATTGTTTTCAGGTCCCGAGAAAGTTGACACCATAGACTTTTTAGATACCATTAAGTTTCCTCATATGCAGTCTTGCATATGGAATTAACAGAATGCAAGAGGCCATGAACCCCAGGGCTTGCAGAATTTTCCTTGCAGGTAGCTGGGTTTTTGTGACCAGTAGTTTGAAGTAGGTTGTCAAATGAACTTGTTTCTCTGGAGTGAGGAATGCCATCTGGGAAGTTGTGTTCAAGTTTGCTCCCAGGAATACAATCTGTTGACAGATAGGTGTGATTTCTTCTCGTTGATGGTGTACCCCAGTGGGGTTAGAAGTCTCTTTCAAATGCCAAGTGTTGTAATAGCAAGTCCTGATTTTCTGCCTGAATCAGGCAATCGTCCAAGTATGGGTAAAATCTGAATACTTCTCTGCCTGCAAAATTCAATGGCTGGAGCTAGGCACTTTGTGAATACCCTGGGCACAGTAGATAAGCCAAAGGGAAATGCAGAGAACTGACAGTGCACGGAACCTGCCCTGAAGCGTAGGTAGTTTCTGCAGGATTCCCTTATTGGGATGTACAGGTAAGCTTCTTTTAAGTCTAGAATTGCCAGCCAGGCATCCTTGGCTAGCATAGGAAGAAACTGCTGAAGAGTTAGCATTCTGAATTTTGGAACCACCAGAAAGGTGTTAAGAATAGAAAGGTCCAGGATAGGATGCCAGGAGTTTTATTTTTCTGGGAACCAGGAACAGTCTTGAATAAAGACTTTGTCCCCTTTGTTCTGCTGGGACAGGTTGAGTAGCTCTGATACTGAGGAGAGAGAGCATTTATTTTTGGGCCTCTGCCCAGTGGTTTCGGGGGAGGTCTGGCCATCCACTTGGGGTTGGGAGTGAGTGGAAGTGTAATCTGTATCCTAGGGAAACTATGTTTAAAACCCATTTGTCTTGGGTAATGAGTTCCCAGTTTTTTGCAAGCAGGGCGAGCTTTCCTCCTAAGGGAGCAAGTAGTTGAGCAAGGTTTGGTAGAGTTAAGGATAAGTCATTGTGCCATTTTTCCAAAGGGGGGTGGCTTACTACTCCCTGCTTTGGAAGTGAGGGGCCCCCCACTGCTTAGATCTGTGCATAGCCTGAGACTGAAGTCTTGGTGGTCTGCTGTTCCTGGGTTTGGACTGAGTAGGCCTGGAAGGGACTGGAAAGGACCAGTTCTTTGAAGGCCAATGCCTACTGAATCTAGGTGGCTCTACTTGTAAGAAATCTTTAACAGTTTGCATAGATTTAGCTTTTTCCTCCATCCTTTTGAGGATTTCTTCTGCTTTGTTGCCAAAAAGGCGCTCTTGGTTTAAGGGTGCATCCAGTAATTTAGCTTTAACATGATCTGGCAAGTTTTGTTTCTTAAGCCAAACATGCCTTCCAAGTACAGACCCAGTGACAGCAGCCCTGCAAGATGCTTCTAAAGCATCAAAATCACATTGCAAAGTATGTTTACCTATTTGGTCAGCAGAATGCATTAACTCTTGAAAATCTTTGTGTTCAGCAGTCAGGAATCAACATCACTTTCTGTTTAATTAATCCCATAATATGCTGCTGATACTTTAACATATGAAACTGGCAATTTAAAGCCCTAATGGCCAAAGTAGCAGAAGTGTATACCTTTTTGCCCCACCTGTCTAAAGCTCTAGAATCCCTATCAGAAGGGGTAGGATTTTTGGCAGTAGTAGCCTTAATCCCTTTTGGTCTTTGGAAAATGGTCTCTGGATCCGCAGTAGGATTCTTGAAAAGGAATTTGAGAGAGTCAGGTACTCTGTAGTACCGTCAGGTTTCCTGGGAGCTGGAGGCAAAGTGTCTGGGGTAAGGCTGGATTCCAAGAAAACATCATCTACAATCTCCAGAACATGAGGGATAGCTAGAGGCCTGTGTTGAGGCAAGTTTAAAAATTCCCTAAGTCTCTTTTTGGACTGAGAATAGTCCTGGCTTTCCCAGCAGAAACACTCCCTAAGGGTATGCAAGGTTTCACCAAAAGAAAAATCTTCTGGAGGGGAAGCAGAGGGAATGGAATCCTCTGCATCAGAATCCTCATAAGTAGATAAGGGTAAATCCTGGTAGTCAGAAGGAACAGATATCAGATTCCTGATCAGAAGAAGCAGAAGGAAAATCAGTTGTAGGTATCTTAGAGGGGGAAGGCTGGCTTCCCCTAATTAAGGTAATAAGGTCTTCAGCCATTCTAATCATTTGTTTTAGAGGCATATGGGCCTGAGAGAATGCACTTTGGTCGTCGGTTTTCTAGGCTTAGTGCGAGGTTTAGGCGTGAGGAATTTGGTATTCTTAGCTTGAAACCAAGTCGTTGGTTTAATATGAAAATCGGTAGGCTTGACTACACCCTCAGAAGCCGGACCCATCCAAGGTAGAGACATCTGCAGGTTCCACAGTTGAAGAAGCATCTCGCGGCATACCAGACTCTGAATGGGTCTCAGTAAAGACCTGCGAATCTGTAGTAGCGGGTACCAGGAGCTGCAAAAGCACCTCACTGAGTACCAGCGGACTGGCAACTAGCTTATCGGAAGCGTCGTCGGCAGTTTTGGACCTATGCGGTCTGTCTCTGTCTTTATCCTTACGTTTTTTCGGAAGATCAGTAGTCGGATGGCTGACTAAAGCCATTTTGGAGTACAGAGATCAAGAACGAAAGTATTTAGCTACAAAAATAGCCTGACAACGAATAGTTCAGGCATTGAACAAGACACAAAACCGACAGCGAGGGACGTCGTGGTCTGGGCTTAAACAGGTGATGCAGTAAGAATGAAATTCTCTATGCGGTATTAGCTTTCCACAGGCAAGACAATTGTTAATTTTTTCTGACATGAGTTAGAGCAAGAAAAAAGGATCCCCAACGGGGTACTTATCGTTTTGAAGACTTCAGGTCTGAAACTCGAAAAACGAAAATTTCAGGAGTCGGCTGACCGGCACTTGCGAACTGCTTCTGTTTCAGGCACTGCATGGCAAGAAAGACTGATGTAATGGCATCAGTTGCATGCTTTATACCCCTGATGACGTGACGTCATGGAAGAAGCGACAGCATCCGATGCAGAAATCCGAAGACTCTGGTATTCAGGCTGGCTGAGGGCTACCTGCAGGCAGATAACCCAAATGTGATGACTGCAACAGTGAAACACGAAGAACATCTAATCAATACAAAAGAGCAGCACCAAAGATATTTGAAGAGAAATACAGGCAAAGGAATCCAGACATGGAAAACTTTACAATACAAAAAATAAGAAGACAAAGAGGAAAAGAAAAGAAGATTAGTAATGGAGAAGTTAAAGAAATAGAAACTGACATAGTGGGGTACCTGCAACATGAAGGATTCAGCGTAGAAAATCTAACTCAGAAAGCACCACAGCAGGATAGAGCAATAAATATCCAAATTAAGGAGAAACCAGTGGAACGGGAGGCAACCAGTCAGTTTCCATATGAAGATCTTTGGAGCCTTTCACAGGAAACCAGTATAAACATTCACTTGAAGCTGGACAGCAAGGGAAGGAACAGGAAACTGTGGCAACTCTGGAGCAGTCACTGTTGAGGAGTGATAGGCCAGTGAGCCACCCATATGACAGAGCAACAGATGACACAGGATGAAATTAGAGAGAATGTGCCACAAGGAAGATGCCATAGAACTTTCTACAGAATGTCCACAGAAAATGTAGAAAAAAATGTGCCCTCAGTCTAGAAGAAAATTAGCTAAGAGAAGGGTTGCTTGATTTAATAGAGACAGACAGATATATTAAGATCAATAAAAGAAATAGGCTGAAGAAGGTCAATAAAACCCAAAAAATCAGAAGATTGATAAAACAAATGAACACAGTAATTAGGAATGTCCCTGCAGATCCATGCTCCAAAGCTGGTGGTGTTTCCATATTCATAAAGGACGTGCACACACCTCCAGACTGGTAGCCCAACATAACGCATCTGAGATACTTCACGTGCAGCTAACATTGGGCAAGACAGAGATTCAGGTTGTAGCCTGCTATAGGTCCCCAACCACGTCCCAAGATTCACACTCCACATTCCTAAGCACGCTGGAGAATATTAGGGTCCAACCTAACACTCTCATACTGGGCGACTTCAACGATCCCTCCATTAAATGGGAAAACTACTCATGTACCAATACACTTAACCAATGCTTTCTGGAATTCATTAATTCCAATACCTTGGACTAGCTCGTTCTTAACCCCACTATAGGTAGCAACATCCTTGCCCTGGTCATTACTAACATGGGCGACTGTTGCTCTCCACCACTAGTCAACTCCTCCCCCCTGGTTAGATCCGATCACCTTGGAAATCCACCCCCCCCCCCACCAAAAAGGTAACCACCATGAAAAACTTCTCCAAAGCTAACTCTGGGTTCCTAAAAACAGAGGTGGCTAACTTCACGACACCCATGTAAATGGAGAATAGCTGCTTGATTGCCAAATCATACACCAATGCACTGTATGAACACGCACACAAATGCATGGATCTCGCCATACCCAATACAACTAAGATGCTCTCCTCAAAAAAAAGGAACCAATCTGGTGGTCCCCTGCCATAAACAAACTCTACAACAAGAGGAGGAAACTGATGCAGAATAAGGTGAAGTCCCAAGACTGGAAAAACTCCCTTATCAGTTTCAACAAAAGGCTGAGATCCCTCATCAAATCCTCTAACGCTAGCTATGAAAACAGAATTGCAGCAGATAGTAAAGACAACCACAAGGTCTTCTATAGTTATGTAAAGAATCTCCATGCCAATACCCAGATTTGCTCTGAGCTACTGCACAATGGTACCTCCTATACCGAGCCAACAGATATTACAAATATACTGGCAGACAGATTTAGTGCTAACTTTACCCCCCCCCCCCCAAGGACCTATCACAATACCAGTAGATTGCCAGGCACCCAGTATTACTGCTGCACAGGTTAAAACAGCACTGTCCAAGGCTAAGAATACAGCTTCTATGGGACCTGACAGTATCCTTGGCTGTGTGCTACATGAACTACAGAGTGAACTGGCACCTTACCTATGTGCCTTGTGCAATCACAGCCTCACCTAAGGCTTTGTCCCTACCGAATGGTGCACTGCTACAGTCATCTTTCTCCACAAAAGAGGAGCGACTACAGACCCCAGGAACTACCGCCCCATTAGCCTGACTAGTCTGATATGCAAAGCTATGGAATGCATCATCATGGACCTAATAAACAAGGATATAGGGAATCTCCAAACTCTGGATCCTGCACAGTTTGTTTTTGTGAAGAGTAGATCATGCCTGCTCAACTTGGTCGACTTCTTGGAGTCAGTCACCAGAGCTGTGGATGAAGGTAAGGTTGTTCATACAGCCTACCTTGAGCTGGCCAAGGCCCACTCAGGAATCATAGAAAAACTTACTAAGCTGGGCATCAACCCCTATATCACTAGGTGAGTTGCAAACTAGCCTCACAGATAGAACCCACAGTGTGAAAGTAGCTAACTCCAAGTCAGACTGCCGACCAGTCACGAGTGGAGTCCCACAGGGTTCGGTCCTGGGTCCTTTCCTGTTTGGTATCTACTTCTCTGAAGTCCAGGCCAACAAGAATGGACTCTGGCTGACAAAGTTCGCAGATGATTGCAAGTTGGGAGAGATTATTAACTCCCCAAGTGATGTTGACATCCTGCAGAAAGGCCTCAATGAGACCAACGACTGGTGTCAGAACCATGAAATTAAGCTCAATGCCAAACAAAAAGTTATGTACTCACCATAACGTTCCATCTGAGTACATAAACTTCATTTGTCAGCAATCTGTGGGTTTCAGATCCGACACGGATCCGAGCCGGCAGCATACCAAGCAAAAAGATCCTAGCTCCAAGCTCCTCCCCCCCTACCCATACTACACTGCAACCTCCTTCCAATCCTCAGATCAAGTTTGCCACTCCACACGTGACAACCAACAAACTAAAACCTGAGACCTCTGAACCAAGGACAAACATCAGGCTTGTGAACTCCAAACACCGAGCTCAGCAGAAATAACCGCCACCGTCAGGGGGAATGAGGGAGGGACGGTTGCAGACCAAGTTTACCTACTCAGATGGAACGTTATGGTGAGTACATAACTTCTTTAACTGAAGTAGTTAACTTCATTTGATTAGCAACCCGTGGGACAGAGTCCTCAGCTACCCGAAATCTTGGGAGGCCCTTAAGAAAGGATATTCCGGAGCACTGCAGATCCAAAGGAAGCCCTTCCTCTAGACACCAAATCCAGTTTATAATGAGTAATAAAGGTGTGAGAGGACACCCAAGTAGCCGCTGAGCAAATGTCATCCATATAAAATCTAGACCAGAATGCGGCAGACGTTGCCATAGAACGCGTAGAATGAGCATGAACTCCTAACTGGGTCTGGTAAACCAAGCTCTCTATATGCTTGTAGGATACAAAGGGAAAGGCTTAGCAAAGGAAACAAAAAGTTGATCAGATTTACGAAAAACTGCCGTCCTGTGCAAATAAAAACGTAAATGCCTGTGAGCATCCAGCAAATGAAGTTTGTATTCCTCTTTGTTCTGAAAATTAGGGGAAAAAACAGGCAAATTAATAGACTGATTAATGTTAGTCTCAGAAGCAACTTTAGGGAGAAAAGACGGATTAGTCCTGAGAGACACCCTGTCCTTATGAAACACTAGATATGGGGGTTTCATACAAAGAGCCTGAAGCTCCGACACTCTCCTGGCTGAGGTGATAGCTACTAGAAAAGCCGTCTTCCATGATAAGAATTTTAAGTCAACTGATGCCGAGGGTTCGAAAGGAGGTGCAACTAAGGCCTGAAGAACCAAAGTCAGATCCCACGGCAGGGACGGATTCTTAATAGCAGGTCTCAGAAGAAAAGTGCCTTTCACAAAGGTCTTACAAATTCTGGCAGCAGCGAGAGAGCCTAAATTGTCCCCAACATAGAAATGGGGGAATAACTGCCAGCTGGACCTTCACTGTGGAAGGCTGGCTCCTTGCTGGAAGATATGAGACAAAAAGTCTAATACCGCTGGGATCGGAGCAGTAAAAGGATCCATATTTCTCTGTGAAGCCCAAATGGAGAAACGTCTCCATTTGCTACAGTAAATTTTCCTGGTAGAGGATTTATGTGCCGCAACCTAGATGGGTTTAACAGGGGAAGAGATACCGGGAGTCCTAGCAACTAGCGGAACTGGAGCAGCCACGCTGCGAGTTTCAGGCTGTCCAGATTCGGAGGAAGCATTCCCAAGGGATGACGAATCAGATCCGGAATGGGATCCAAGATCTAGGGTGGAGCTATGAGATGAGACCGTAGGCAGGGAAACCAGACTTGACGAGGCCAGAATGGGGCTATGAGGATAATTCTGCACCCCAAATGACGAGCTTTCTGTAAGAATTTTGTCATGAGCGGGAGCAGGGGATACGCATAAAGAAGACCAGGTGGCCAAGCATGAACAAGAGTGCCTCTGGGGGCTTCCCTTGTCAGGGGGGATTAGAGCAAAAAACTCACTGCACTTCGCATTGGATGGCGATGCGAAGAGATCGCAGCAAGGCTGGCCCCACTTGAGGAAGATCTGTTCCGCTACACAAGGGTTCGGAGACCACTCGTAGGGAGAAAGGAGAGTTCTGCTCAATTTGTCTGCCAAGATGCTGGACCGACCCAGAATGTGTATTGCTATCAGAAAGCGGATGGTGGAGATCGCCCATTCCCAAACTCTCATGGCTTCTCGACAAAGAGGATAAGAATTGTTTCCCCTCTGTTTGTTGATATACCAAGACCATTGACATATTGTCTGATTGGATCACAATAGTTCACAGAGGAAGACAAGCATGAAGGGCCTGCAATGCTAAAAGGAACACTCTCATCTCTAGAACATTTATACGCAGAACGGTCTCGCTTTGAGTCCACGTGCCTTGGTCAGTCCTGCCCGAACAGTGTCCCCCCCACACTAGGTGGGAGGCATCCGTGGTCACTGTGGCTAGAGGTTGGGGTGCAACAAAGGGATGTTCCTCCTGCAAATCCCGGGATCGGAGCCACCACATGAGAGAATTCCTGGACACACTGCTCAGAGGGATCGGAAAATCTAGAGGTTGATGTAGTTATCAACCACTGAACTTGCAACGTCCACTGTAAAATTCTCATATTCAGACAAGCACAAGGGATCAGGTTGATAGCTGCTGCCATGGACCCTAAGGCTCTCAGGACTAATTCTGCTGGGGATGCAGGGGACTGCAGAAGTGCTAACGCATGAAGTGCCAGGCTGTGTAGTCTGTCTGGAGTCAAAAATGCCCTGGCCTTAAGAAAATCTATTCTCGCCCCTATGAAGTCTAACACTTGAACAGGTTGTAGGGAAGACTTCCTGAGATTTATGGTGATCCCCAGCCGTGGTGATCTCCGTAGAAAGAAATCTCTGGCTAGTAAGAGTAGATGTCTGGTGGGAGCGGTGAGGAGCCAGTTGTCCAGGTACGGGAGGGCCTGAATGCCCTGAAGTCTCAGATGGGCTGCTACAACTGCCATGACCTTGGTGAACACCCTGGGGGCTGTGGTGAGACCGAAGGGTAGGACCCCGAATTGATAATGACTGGCCCCTAGCCGAAAGCAGAGAAACCTCCTTGATCGCCTGTCCATCAGGATATTCTAGTATGCATCCTTGAGGTCTATCGAGCACAACCAGTCTTCCTCCTGCAAGAAGGGCAGGATGGATTGAAGTGTGACCATCCAGAACTTTTCCTTGGCAACGAACAGGTTCATTGCTGATAGGTCGAGAATCAGCCTTAGGTCCCCCGTCTTTTTTGGCACCAAAAAAAAACCTGGAATAGATGCCTGATCCAGACTGGTCTGGGGGCACCTGCTGGATGGCTCTTTTTTCCAGCAGCTTTTGTATTTCCAAAGCCGCGGCCTCCCTCTGAGCGGGTGGGACATCTGGGAGGCGCCTTATGTAAGGGGGCTTGTTTGTAAAGGGAATAGAATAGCCTCTGGATATTATTCAAAGCACCCAGCAATCTGTCGTGATGGACTCCCATTGGGCTAGGTGCATCGAAAAACGCCCCCCCGACTTCATCCAGAGAGGAGCAGTCAGGCAACCCCTCAGGGTTGCTGCGCGGATCGATCTGAAAATGGTTCCCATGACCCGAAGTTCTTCGGCCCCCCTCTGCCTTTGGGCCGGCATCCACCTTGTCCCCCTCTGCCTCTGGGGGAGAAGGAGTCCTGAGCGTTCTGGGACTGCTATGACTTCTGGAACCACAGCTTCTTTTGCCCTCACTGGTTCCTGGAAAAGGACCTTTGAGGATTAGAGAAGTAGATCCCGATGGCTGACAAAATTTTCCCGTCTTTCTCACTCTGGACAAGCGTATCACGGGCAGTCTTCCCAAACAGGTTCAAACCATCAAAGGGTGCATTAGCGAAGGACGCCTTGAAGGGTTCCGAGAAATCGCAAAGACAGAGCCAGGCATGACGCCTTAAGGCAATACCGGACCCGTGAGCCTAGCAGCGCCCTCTGTGGCATGAGACAGTAGACGCATGGACGTATTGGACACAGACTTGAGAGTGGCCATACGAGCCGAGAAGGTCCGTTTATCCTCGGCCGACATGGACTCCAGGGGAGACTTGGCGTACTCTTTCACAAGATCCTGCTGCAGTCGAACTACGTGGGCCAAGTAATTCAGCGCCCTTATAGTAAAGGTAGCTGAAGTAAAAGTCCGCTTTCCAAGATGGTCCATCACCCTGGACTCCTTGTATAGGGGTTGACGGAGGAACTTTCCTGGGCAAGTTCCTTTTTTGTGGCCACGGCATCAACCCGGGAACCTTTGCTCCAAGAAACTCTATCTGCTGGGGGGCTCAATATTTTGTCAGGCCTTTTGGGTATTGGCTCCACAGTGTCCAATTCCTTCCAAGCTCTGGTGGTGATAAGGTCCACCAGAGGGTTGGCTGGGGGGGGCACCCAAAAGGTAGATGGACCCGTGTCGAATGCCTCCAGGAATACCAACCCATCAGAGGAAGGTTTTTGGGTGGACCCCCCCCCCCAACCTCTGGCGAAGGATTTCCATTATGTCTTCGAAAGAGACGTCTTTGGGGGGTGATTTGGGGGAACCTTCCCCTTACTCCAAGTCGATATCCTCAGTGAGGGACTCGGGGGAGTCCAAGTGCCTCCTTTTACACTGGCGTTTATGAGGAACCTCCTTGGGTGGACTCTCCGGGGAGGGCTCACAAATGGTTTTGTGTTCCTCCAGGGGAACTGGCTGGGGCACAGTAGACACAGGCTGTCCCTGGGGGGACTGGATGATGGAAGACAAACCCAACTGCGAGGGGGCAGGGATGGACCCAGAGGAAAGAGTGAGGGGTCTCGGTCCTTCAGAGAGAACCCTCTCCACAACACTGAACACCGAAGGAGAACCGGCTTCCCTGAAACTGGTGGTGAGGGTAGTCGTGGCCCTTGGATCCAACGAAGGGATCGGAACTGAAGTTGGAACGGCCGGACCCAAAGGGACAGTATGCCAAGACTACAATGCAGCCGATGACACACTCATCCCCTCGGATCAGACATCCAACTCTTAGCTCCGAGAGCTCGGATCCAAAAGCGGATCTAACAGACTCGAGGGCATGGCCAGCGTCGAGGCCGAAGGTACAATCGGCGCCAACCCCCTGACTCCGGGGCTCCTCGGATCCACAGACTCCGAAATCCAATGATGGATCGGAGAAGGAGCTATCGGGGCGAAAAACGGAGCCGAGCTCCATGCACCGGGGGGGGTGCAGCAACACTCCCATCTGCAGCTGAGTTTGTAGAAACTTTCACATCATCCAATCCATGTCTGCTTCAGGAGGAGCCGACACAAAGACGACCTCGAGGGTGGTCGAGCCTCCGGCTCCGGAGAAAAATGTGGTGAACGGAGTCGAGGAGAGGATGGCCTAGTAACTTTGACAGGAGACAAAATCACCTTAGCGGGAGGGGTCGTTGGATCCAACTCGGCCTGCTGCTTGCGACCCTTCTCTCCATATCTATCTTTTTCCTTTTCTGTTTGTCTCTCTGTCTTCTCCCTGTGTTTGTCTTTCATTCTCTCTTTCTTGGCCTCTCTCTCCCTGTGGCAAGGTGGGAGGGTCAGTCCCAGACAGGGGAGGAGGGCTAGAAGGCTGGACAGCCACAGCCGTGGCTGGCGAAAAAGCTGTGCAAGAAAAAGAAGCAGATGTCAATTCCGCGGGTAGAATACCTGCCAGAATCAACTTGTTCCTGCGATCCCGCAGGGCTCGGGGGTTGAAAACTGCACAGATTTTGCAGACGGATGACAAATGAGGCACCCCCAAGCAAACTACACACAGAGTGTGACTGTCGGCTGGCGACAGCTTGTGGCCACACTCTGTGTACTTAGAGAAAGTCACTTTCTGACTTTCCGACAAACGCACACACACACTCCATGGGCGGGAAGGGGGGCCTACACTGACAGAAAGCTAACAACTTTCTAACTTAAAAAGCGCAAATATCTAGTGAGGAAAGGAACCCGGTAATGAGAGATAAACTAATATATATATATATATATATATATATATATATATATATATATATATATATATATATACATATCAAAGGGCACACACAGACCAAAAAATTTGAAAAACCCTGACAAACTTGCCTGGAGCTCAAAAATCCCGTGCTGGCAAAGCCACAGCAAACGCGATCTAGGGACTGGAAGGAGGTTGCAGTGTAGTATGGGTAGAGGGGAGGAGCTTGGATCTTTTTGCTTGGAATGCTGCTGGCTCGGATCCGTGTCAGATCCGAAACCCACAGGTTGCTGATCAAATGAAGAAAACGACTTCAGATTGTCTTCATCCCCTTTGGGAAAAACCCGGTTCCCTTGAATTACCACATTGATGGTAGTTCACTGAACACAGAAGGCGTTATAAGAGACCTGGGTACACAGGTTGACAGCAACCTCTCTTTTTACCACCACGTTGCCACTGTGGTCAGAAAGTCCCTCTATGTGGCACGACTCATTACTAAGGATTTTGCATCCAGGAAGAAAGAGGTCATTGTCTCCCTCTACTCTTCCCTCATTAGGCCAATCATTGAGTACAATGCCCCATTTGGCATGAACCTCACTAGACACCTGCAACAACTGGAGAGGCCACAAAAGTACCTCACAAAGAGGATCTTAGGCCTTAAACACTTGTCCTATATGGACAGACTCAAAAAATCTCTAACTATTCTCTGTCTCATATCGCCTACTTAGAGGCAATCTCTGCTTGACTTACAAAGCCATGTCTGACCCAGCTCTGTTAGAAATGCTACATCTAAAGAAATCCCAATCCCTCCGCACCACATGCTCCAGAGACCTCAACCTCATTACCAGAATCAACAGAACGTACTGGAGTTGACAGGTCTTAACCCAGAGACTGCCCATGCTATGAAATAGACTTCCCATACATGTCAAGCAAAGCACCTCACTGACCCTTCAACAGAAATCTTGATGTGTGGATGGGAAATAGAAAATTCACCCAGGGGATAACTCCAATGGCTCTACTCGACAGAGGCACTGGGAATGAAGGTCGGGTGGCACGATGCCAGGGTAATCCTATGGTTAGGCTTGTAAAGGCCCTAGGGCCATTAGCCCAGTACACACCTATGAACCTATAATACTAATTTCATGAACTTTAATCGTACTTTGACTACGGAATGGGGTCCATTCCCATAATGCTATTAGAAACCCAAAACCCTTGGAGAAATTAAAAAAGGAAGTAATGAGGCAATAGGTGACATGGCCATCAGACCAACTCTCATAGCAGGTGTTACCTTTGCAATGTATATGGAAAATTTTGTCCAGACATAAGAGAATATTCATCAAAAATTACAACTGTGCTAGGAACCTTCTGTAATTTTACATACTTTAGTACATTCACTGCTGCAGTCATGACATTTGGGATTTCTGCCTGCCAGGAATCTGATAACATGACCATCTTTCAGACTTGCAACTTCACTATTCTAGCTTCACCCAAATCCTTCCCAGCTGGAAGTCAGGACATCAGTGGCATAAGACTGGCATTTGATGCAATAGTCATAGCTTACTTGTCCTATCTGAGCCATAAGACTCATGCAGAGGTCGTAGAGCACAAGTGTGCCTGGAAAGTTATCCTGAAGAAGTTGTCAACCAACCCCAAAGCCACTATCTGCCTTTCTCTGGTTTTAAGTGAATCCAGCGGAAACATGGTGCAGGAAAGGGATAAAGAGGGAAGGTGGGTGCTTCCAAGCTGGATTAACTGCTTACACCCTTGAAGAAGACTTTGGTGGCTGCAATGTCTAGAAGCAGCTTTGCTACAAACAATTAGCATGAAGATATAGTGGGCTATGGCTAGCTGGACATGGTCTGCTTGTTTACAGGCTTATCCTACCTGTCTTTTGCAAGTGAGACAAAAGAGTTGGTCTGACTTTCTTACCTGCTCTGTTGTGTCCACGTAAAATCCCAACTGCCTATGCATACCCAATGGATATAAAATAATCTCTCTTGATCTGTGGATTTGGAAAAAAAAGGGAGATGAGTGAACTGATTTTGGAACAGTTCTGCTACCACTTCAGGCAGAACACCCCATTGTAATGTTAATCTGGCCTTGTGAAACTTCAAAAAATGGTTCCTTTGCACATAAAAGCCTGCAATTCTGAAATCCTCCTGACAGAGGTAACAGCCACCAAAAACGCTGTCTTCCAGGAAAGGTATACGAGGGATGTGGAAGCAGCTGCATCATGAGGTGTAAATGCGACCTTTTCTAACTCAGTGTTGAGTTACCATGGTCAAGCAATGTCCCTTCTTGGTGTTCTAAGATGCAACACCCCTTTCAGGAATTGCTTCATTGGTAGCTAGGTAGGTTTGGATCCCTTTACAGAAAAGCTAAAATAGTGTATGCGAACCTTCATAGAGAGAGAGAGATATGACAATCATGCTATGTAAAATTATAACAGGTGACAAAATAAAGGCACTTGTTCTCAATCTGTACCCTGGGGTTCACCAGACACTAGAAGAAATGCTTCCACTTTGTTAGGTAGGGTTTTCTTGTTTTAGGTTTTGCAGCCTCCCACATAGAGATCCACACACTGAGTCAACAGTATGGGTTCTGTTCCTGCTAGGCACACCAGGAGGGAGATACTGCTTTGGCCAAAAGGGAGCTATACCTGGGGCAGAATGGTACTATAGGAAAAGTGTACAGAAACAGACTTGCCCATGGAATCGAGAAGGCATCAACTGTCCTGGCTCCTATAGCTGCTGCTCTCTGGGACAAATCTCCTCAGCTGGATTAATAAATGGGGAGACAGTGCCTGCTACACTTACCTCTGCAGATTAGCTTCTGCCTGACATCCTTGTCATGAAAAGTCACCTAGTGTTTGACAAGAGACATCCATAATGTTCTTGAAATATGCCTGGAAGACAGATTTCCACCTGCAGCCAAATCTCATTCTATGGAAAGTATTGCATCAATCTTCTTCTTCTTTCGGCTTTTCCCGGTTAGAGGTTGCCACAGCGGATCACCTGTCCGCTCATGACTGGCAGTGGAGTTTTACAGTGTTGAGTTGCCAGCCCGGCGCCCAACCTTCCACAGAAGGCACACACACACGCACTCACACCTAGGGCCAATTTAGAGTGTCCAATCCACCTGCAGCATGTCTTTGGGAAGTGGGAGGAAACCGGAGCACCCGGAGGAAACCCACGCGACCACAGGGAGGACATGCAGACTCCGCACAGAAGGCACCCCAGCCACGGATCGAACCAGAGAACCTCTTGCTGTGAGGCGGCAATGCTAACCACTGCACCACAGTGGCCGCCCAGAAAGTATTGCATCAATATTTCTTAAAAAAAAAAAGGCAGCAGCTCTAACAAACAGAACCCTTGAAAGGTGCTTAATGACCGTCTTAATGCTTGGAAAAAGGTGGAGCCTGCACGAATAAGCAGATTATTATGAAGAAGGTTCAAAAATTCCTGGACCATGAATTTTCTCCAGAAGCACCCTTCTATCCCACCTACAGAATTTTTTTTTAATCAAAAGCATTAAGGACATATAAAAGGACAAAAACATGTTATTTGATGAAAACATTACTTTGAAGTATACAGCTCCAGAAAAAATACAGCATTAAAAGATGAGGGAAATGAAAACAGAGTATGAAACAATAACAATGAACTTCCCTTCAACAAAAAGAAACAATACTTGTGACATCATGCAGGGCACTGTAAGAAAAAACAGACACCACAATTGTCCAAATGCATATTTCACTCCAGATATTGCCAATTGAAGTATCTGAAAACTCTCCTGCTAAAGCAGTCATGAACAGGGATTGACACTTTCTTTTATCTTAATGTCAAGTACACAACACCATATACATGCAGTGAAGGCAACAGCTGTTTATAAACTACATGTAATTCACCAGGTGACAGTAACATTAAATTGGTATTCAAAACCTCCTGTAAGGTAGCCAGTATCTTACCTCATCAAAAAGGTCAATGGCCCTATAAGGGGTTCCTCTCTCTGTTACAAATCCGGCAAAGGCCATCCCATCTAGCAGTTTTGTGAGAAAATCATCTTCTACCACTCCTCGCTGACCCAGGAATGCTGCCTGCTCAAGAATTTTAAAAATAAATTAGTTAGAGCGCAAGTATTACTGCAATTGGAACAAATCTAATTTCTTACATGATGGTGTGCCTAACAAACAAGTGTTCTATTGTGCAAGCCCCAGTCTTCAGAATATCTTCAAATGGCTAATGCAACTGACATAAAAGCATTCCATAGGAAATCATAACTTTGCAGGAAGCTGTAGCACTTAAAATCTGCTAAAACGACATAATGCATGGACACACACATAGTGCTTTGTTTTTCACAACACTGCCTTTTTTCTGCAAAATACAATTTAAAAATGTATGTTGCAAAGCACCAAATACCACCACAGAAAAAAAATGTGACCACTGACAGGCTAAAACTGTCTGGGTAAAGCGGATTTAAAAAGGAAAAAAAAGGTTGCAAACAAGAACTATAAAATTCTAACTCAAGACATCAACAGTACATTCAGACTGTTCTTTTGAATCCTAACTTTCAGTCCTCACTGCTGAAGTGAAGTCAAGCACCGGACTCACGAACAGTATCCAATACTTTATTGAATAACAACCAACATAAAACATAAAACGCTTAACAAATCACCGCGTTTTTCATTTATTCACACAGACTTCATCAGACAAACAAATAATTAATTACATTATTTTTATACTGTCAATTATATTTGAATTGACCAATAGTTTTTGATTATTCCAACTCATTAATATGTAAACATACCTCTCTAAATGCTGGCAATCATAATAAACATGACATGGATTATCAAATTACAAATGTCACTTCTTTCTTTTATGTACCATGTACTTTCTCAGAACAGTACAAATTTGGATCATATCGATCCTACCAAGGTTCACGTATGAAAAATATAAAACCTCCTGTAAAACTCAAATCTAAATAAACTAAAAACTCATAGCTAAAATTCACTATATGAACGCTATGTAAACACTACCCCCAAGTGGACAACTAAAATAATTACAACTAAGAACACATCATACAAAACAGATGCGAATGCAGGAAGTCAGCACATAAAATGATCTAAAATATATATGAACTACCGGTACTTTTCCGTTATCGGGTCAAAAGTTGTAAGGTGCGTGGATGGACAGACCTAGCCTTGAAATTGCAATGCAGCCAAGTTGATGTTACTGAGTAAAATCAAAATGTTTTTTCAAGTTTGCAGATGTGTGAAATGCAAATGTTTGCGACATCCATCCCTTTCCTAGTACCTCACAAAATATATAATATTAATTGTGTATAAATAAATAGATAAATACATTATTTTATAAAATCAAGTTAAATTACATTACATATATATATATATATAAAATCACATAAAACATCATGAAACAAATACAATATTTATGGCATGCATTTATAATCTAGCTGTCCTCATTTTGAGAATGGGTGCAAGGGAAATACTGTCATTTATACCTGGATATTTATTTGCTTCTAATACAATTTGCTAGTATAATTCACGGTATTCAATTTTCGTTTCCCACATACCACCCCTTTCATCTTTCAGGAGTTCCTCAATAATGAAAATTTTATATTTCACTAGGGGGCAAATAATGCTGTGCCTGTATAAAGCATTACTTTCTTTTTTATTCTTTATATCATTCATATGTTCGTAGATTCTCCTCCTTATTTTCCTTTCAGTTTTTCCCACATAAAATCCCGAACATATTTCACATATTGCAATATATATGACTCCATTGGACTCACAAGTACTGTGTCTCCTACTTAGAAATTCTCTCCCCCAGATTCGATATAAATACATTCTTTATTGGCCATCAAAGTGCATTGAGTGCACATCACACATGGGAATGTACCTCTTCATTTTGTAGTTTTCTTGGGAACTCTATTCTGTGACATAAACAATCTTTAATATTTCTTCCCCTCCTATATATAATAAAAAAGTAATGCTTTATACAGGCACAGCATTATTTTCCCCCTAGCAAAATATAAAATTTTCATTATTGAGGAAGTCCTGAAAGATGAAAGGGGTGGTATGTGGGCAACGAAAATTGAATACCGTGAATTATACTGGCAAATTGTATTAGAAGCAAATAAATATCCAGGTATAAATGACGGTATTTCCCTTGCACCCATTCTCAAAATGAGGGCAGCTAGATTATAAATGTATGCCATAAATAT